>NC_072739.1:6266383-6408250 GCF_026930045.1 Uloborus diversus
TTCCACTTTTGATATATATTGAAGTCTAAACATTCTGGATATACTTTTATCTCTTAAACTTTCAGAAACAGATTAATACTTGCTTAACAATACTTCTTTATTTTATTTTCAGTTATAGAATATGGCATTACACAGGAAGCTTATTAGTTGAAAAACTCTATATGCCAAATGAGGAGCTTTTTGACATCAGGTGGAAACCTGTTCCTGAAGGTTACTATAAAGCAAAGCCTACAACATACACACCTGTACGAGGAATACAATCAATATGCCCTGCAAGTTAGTGTAGTATTAATTGATTCCTTCAACATTCTTTGTTTTGAAATGCTCAATTATATTTTAAAAAAGTTTTCAGATTTTGGAGCTTGGGATGTGTACAACTTACTGTTATAGAGAGAAAATAGATTTCTGAATCATTATATATGTTGCAGTTCGTGGGTGTGGCCATAGGGAGGCAGGTAGGGGCAACTACCCCTCTTTAGAAGGGAACCTCCGACTCACGTTCTACTGAAATATCCCCAAAGATAATTTAAAATTGCCATTTAGGACTTTAAATTCAAAACATTTTCGGGGTAGACTCACATAACCCCTTTCTCTGACCAAAAATAGCATAAAATGTTTTTTTAGGTGGAAAGGAGGATTGGAAATTACAGCAATTTCCTAGGTCTGTTTTGGGATTGGGGGGGGGGGGGGGGGAGGACAACTAAAAATCTCTTATCTTATTGAGCCTATGCTTGCGCCTCCCTAATGGGAATCTTGGCTACGCCCATGTTGCAGATGTAGAACAGAAGTAAGTTATTTTACACATTGTCTAGCAAATTTGCAGATTAACTGAGGTGATCATTTGAATTGAACAAAATTTATTTCATCTTCAAAGAACCTAGATCATTGACACATTACCTACAAGGCACTTTTTAAAATAAAGCTTAGATGTTTAATGGATCAGCAGCAATATTTCTGCTTGTGAAAGTTAATATAATGCTATTTCTCAATGTCTGCAGAATCATATTAATCATTTTAATGCAATCAACTAATCAACAAACTAGAAGATAGAATCAATTATCAATCAGTTGAAAAATTATAAGACAACAAATCAAATAGTTTGATATATTATTTCAATTGAAGAAATAAATATGCAGAACAAATGGTAAAATTATGCTTATCTGTTGCAGTTTAAAGATGGGAGGCACAAGAGATGTAAGTCAGGAGTAGTCTCGAAAAATGAGAATATTCTCTGGAGATTGAAATGGAGAATGATCAAGAATATTCTTTTTTGATTGAAGTGTATTAAAAAAATCATTAATATAACTAATATTTTTAAGTATTTTTCTTTCACTATGGTCAAAACCTTGAAATTTTAAGTTGTAGCTTTAAAAATGCAGTTTTGGACTATCTTTGGTAAAATTAGTAAGAGGAGTTTTCTCTCTATTTAAATCATGCTAGATAATCCCCACCTCCCCAAGAAAAATTTGTTTTTCAGAAGTTTTTTTTTTTTTTTTTTTTTTTTTTTTTTTAATGCTAAAAATATGGAAATTATAGAAAATACTGAAATCTATCTGGAGGGAGGAGGGTTCGGCCTATGTGGCATCCATTTTATCACTATCAATTAAAAGTCCCTCTCTGTCAACAAACTGCTAAAAACAGTTTTCCCCTGGCAAAAACACAGGAAACTAATGTTCGAAGCTTTTAACAAACAAAAAGGGATGTTTCTATTTTTTCCTCTCTTTTGTTTGTTGTATGTTTATTGCTGTTGTGATACGGATAGGGTGGTTGGAACTATGATATCTATTTAGTTGTATACTCAGACAATGCATTTGTAAGATGCTGTTGGTTTGGGACCTCTGGACATGTACTCTGTGGGCCCTCATGCTACAATCTGGTTGGAAATCAAAAGTATCCTGGATAACAATAATTGTATGGAGGGGGAAGAAATAGTGAGCTGTTTTGAGCCACCTTTGCCGGACTGCCTTTGTCAAGTTTCTCTTTTGTTTGAAATTATAAAATTATTCAGAGAGTATAATTTTTAAACGGGAAAATGGGGGGGGGGGCATGTACCACTTCTTAAATACGTCCTTGATCCCTCTGAACTCTTAATGTGTTCCTCTAATTTAATTAGCCTTTGCCCCCCAAAACTTTTGAAGTGTCCCCCCCCCCCGATCAGAAGGTCTAAAAGAAACGCTGAAACCACCTCTGTATGATCCTTAGGGTGTGTGAGGTCATAATGTCAGGGGACAATTTTGCTATATTAATATTTATTTTTATTCTATTTGTTTGTGCATACTGTGTAAAATCATTGTGAGCTACATGAACCAATTAATATTTTCAGCATCCAAAGA
Source organism: Uloborus diversus (assembly GCF_026930045.1). NCBI lineage: Eukaryota > Metazoa > Arthropoda > Arachnida > Araneae > Uloboridae > Uloborus > Uloborus diversus. The sequence goes on from NC_072739.1 coordinate 6,268,717, forward strand.
AGTGTACAGACCTCCTGGTGCTCTGGGAAAGCCTTCAACTTTCAAACTTCACGAGGATGAATCTCCTGCTTCTAAAACTGGTATTTTCATTTTGGGTGCTTTCTCTTCAAGTGGATGAAGGTTTTCCACTCTTGCTTCATATAGACATCAAAAAAAAAAAAAAAAAAGAAAAAAGAAAAAAATAGTTCTAGTCCCCTTTAATCACTTTGAGAATTTTCCCAATTATTTTCAAAAATCTTCTATTGAGGGTCTTCTTCTTTACACATATTCTAAAAATTTGTTAACTTAAAATGTCTTTTAGTTAACAAATTACTTACTTTTATCCTTAAACTTACTTATTTTTATCTGTGTGTGTGTGTGCTTTTAAAAAGCAATTTATGTATCAATTCCAGGAATAAGTGTATAAATATATATATTCATTTATGTAAATAGATTCAACATGAGATTTTTGTGAATAAAAATATTTCAGTAAGAAACTTTTCAAAATGTGAAAATTTTTGAATAAGGATTGGTGATTGTTATCACAACCAGTTTATTTACCAAGTGGTAACTTCATTTTCAGATTGCGTTCCGTATTGTTAGTATTCGCCTTAAATGAAGTAGAATATTCCTTTGACAGTAGCCAGTTGTAATTCTGGACAGTAGTCAACACAAAATTACAGATCATTATCAATTTGAAGACTTAAAGTTGACTATCAGAGTTTAGACAGAACAACTGAATTCAAACTACATAGTGTCCAAAAATTCCTTGACACATTGAAAAATAGTACCTGGATGACCAAGCCTCGCTCGGCTTTAAAAGAATTATTTTTTGTCAACTCGTGTTTTTCTAAGGTTCGATACTTTTTCAAATATGCTTGAAAAGCATCACGTTAACGAAATATTAAGGTTCTCGATGCTTCCGAGAAACGAGAAATATACATGTAAACACTTCATCAGCATTATAATCATTTCAGCTATAAGAAGCCAAAATAAAATAAGGCGGCCAAGCAATAGTTTTGATTTAAAAAAAAAAGCCTTACGTTGACTTACATAGTGCTTTTGAATTTGTTTTTAGCCAAGTGTGAGCGAAATGAGCCAAAGTGGCTAATATCAGCCAAGCCTGGCAACCCTAAGCAAGTTTAAAATTTTACAGCTAGAAGAAACAAATTTTCATTGTTATGGTTGCAAATCGTCTGCCTTATGTGTCAATTCACCATTTTTTTCAAGGCTTAGCTTAATTAGACTTTATATTAAAAAACTCTTTTTGGTAAAAAATCGCGTTTTTACAGAAAAAACGCTGATGTGGATGAACTTAAAATGCTAAACTACAATTAAATCCAAAATTTCATCAAAATCGTTAGAGCCGTTTTCGAGATACGAAATATATACATACCCACAAGAATTGCTCATTTAAAGATATAAGATTCATAGAAAAGCAGAAAATTGTCATATGAATATACAGTTTAGATAAGAATACTTCACGGGTTCGCAAATTTTTTACCACAGAAGAAAGAAAAAAAAACCTCTCCCAAATTGTGTTCAAAGGTCGCGCTGCACCGTCAGAAAGAAAAACAAATGTAATGTGAGGTGTTAAATCATTTTACTAAATAGAGTTCAATGCGTGCACCATTATTTGCTCAAACCACATCTTAACATACTCAAGTTCATCCAATGTTTTAGCCATCATGAACTGCAGACACATTTAAACATACTTGGGTGGGGGATGTTTTTTTCCAAACGGATTTTTTTCTACTCAGGAATAGTTTAAAATTTCAACATTTCCAGTTCAAAATTCAAAAGTTTACAGTTTTTACATTCCAATGCTTTTTTGTTTAAAAGGCTTTTTAATGTTCAATATATCACATGAAAACATTAATTTTGATTATGCAATCTGTAAGATAATTTCATTTCCATGTACACCAAAATATTGTTTGATAATTTTGTCACTGAAACATATATAGAATACACAGACAGAATTAGTATATCAATACTATTAATTAGTCTAAATGTTTGCAGTAAATCTTTTTTCATCTTTTTATTAATTGAATGGGTATATATGTGTAACATATAAAAATTCATGTGACTTTAAAATAATAATAAAAGAAAAAACTTTCTGTCACACAATTGACAAAAAAAAAAAAAGTCTGTAAGAAAATTCTTTGAATTATTTACAAAAATCCCATTTTATTCAAAATTGATGGAGGAATGATGATTAGAATAATTTGGTTAATTTTTGGTGCTTTGAACAAGGAAAGCTACTTGCTATTTTTTTTGAAGAAGTTTAAAACTTTAAAATGTATATTTCTGTTAAAACAGGAAAATAATATGACCTGCATATATATTTTTAAATACATATTATTTTTTATGTTTTCTTAAAAACTACATTTTAAATTGTAAAAAATCTATTCTTCATTTTCTCCAATTTTTCCAGAAGAAACCGAAAAAAACTTTTTTTTCCGCCACCTCAAAATTTTGCATCTCTAGTCGTCACATATGTCTTATCTAGGTAAAATGAAACAATAGAAATAAAACATCAACTGTCACGTAAATGCTGAAAATCACTATTGCATGGCTATAATGAAGCACAAGCACTTTTATCAGTGCAAAATGTGCTGAATCATTAAAGTTGTGAGATCCCAAGCCTTACTTTAAGTTGCATTGGATATTTCAAGTTTGCACAGGTTTCACGCAATCTTTTGATCAATTTCAAACCCTGATTAGTTTAACATTTGAAGGGAAAAAACTAATTTTTCTCATGATATGAACTAAGTTTTAATACTTTTCGTATTACTTTCAGATTCAAGTAATGCTGCCATCTCAAAGAATAAAAAGAAAAATATGGCTCGTAAAGCAAAAAAGAACGTAAGTGGAAAGTAATTACATTTGAAAGTTTTTCCATTCGAATCTATTATAAATAAAACAAAGAATATATGTGTGTGTGTATACAGGTATGTTCCATATATAAATCCACAGTTTACGTCGGATCTCGATAAAATTTGGCAAGGAGGTACTTGGGCACCCTGAGAAGGAAGGGGTTTTTCAAATGCTAATAAAGTTCCAAACCATTTGAATTTTAATTTTAGGTTCTGAAAATGGTATTGAATGACTCTTTCTACTTGAAATAATTATCCAATTTTTTTTATTTCAGTCTCATTCAAAAGCTCACGAAAAATACCCCTGAAGTAGACTTTCTTCCTTCAAATTTCAAAAAAAACCAAGGCTATAAAATTACCAGGAGAAAAGTTACAAGCATTTGTTCATGAAAGAATATCAATATTAAATCAAAAATTTATCGTCTGCGTCCAAGCTCAGTTTTAATTAGCGTGAATAAAATCATTAAGAAGAAAGATCTGCTGCTATTTAACAAATAAAATTCTTGCCTTTGTTTTAAGGCTTTTCCTGTTACCGGGGGATTTAAAACTTTTGCTGTTAGGTTAATTTTCCGCAATCTGTCAAGAAATTTGTTTATTTATTTATTTATTTTTTGTTCTAGTGTGATTGTTGAACATGCGTGTGTCACTTGACATGACTTTTATTTTAGAGATATACCGTGCAAAGCCGGGCAACGCAGCTAGTTGTATATAAAGCAGAAAAAATCCAAAATTGCAAAAATCTTAGAGCTTAATTGAGTGTTGATCTGCTGCAAATGAATTCCAAAAGCTTTCTTCATCACACTAGTTAGAAAAGCTAAAAGTAAATTTTTGGCATTTTGGAAAATTAAAAGATTTATTCGTATAATATACCAAAGACCATTTATTGATTTAAGTGCAATCGTGCTTGTTTCTGTTGAGCCCCATTTCTCTGATTTCGTTTATTTATTGATATTTCTTTATTTCAAAAAAAAAGGGATCAAAATGACCTGTGCTAAATTAGTCAAAAGTAAGCGATGTTTAGTTCGGGGCTGCGGAGTCGGAAGGAAAATGGCCGACTCCGACCCCGACTCCTGGATTTTGAAACGCCCGACTCCGACTCCAACTCCGGATTTTTTTTAAATTGTATTTTTTCAACTCCCTCTCTCCCTTCAGGGGAAGGGGGAAAACCTCTAAACAGAGATTGAAGTATTAATTCCTTTTTATGAAAATTTCGCATTTTGTTTTTTATTGTAAACCCAAGACGCATACAACGTCAGAAATTCAATTTAAAAATCAAATTTTCCAATAGTTACGAGTTAAAAAGTGAGATGACTTAAAAATCCCTTTTAAAAAATTTGAAAAGGATTATCTGTAATTTGCTCCCCTTTAATGTTTAACAAATAGACATTGATCAAATCGTGTGCTTTTAATTTTTGAAGGGAAAACAAAAACCTTTTTTTCTAAATCCAAGTTCTTGAGAGGGGGTGGTTTGCCTAGGGTGACACCCATCTGGTAGATGGTAACCAAAGTTAATTTCAGAGTTTATTAAAAAATATAAATACTTTAATTCTGAAAATTTTCGCGAATATATTTTAAATTATATTTTATCAATAAAATTGCAACAAAAATAGGGCGCATATACATCAGGAGCTAATTTTACACAAAATGCGGCGGTATACAAATTTGTACGAATAGCTTTTACTATACCTATGTTTCTCATTCGCAAAATTTTTAATTTAAATTTTATTTGCTGCTTTAGAGTTAACCTTAATATGAAGATTTTAAGATTAACTGCAATTATTGAGTGTTGTAATCAAGAAATCATTTACACTTATTTTGTTCCATACTTTTTAGTGAGAACCAAGCTTATAAATAGTCTTAATAAAGAAAAAACCATTAGATTATTTCGTCGGATCTTTTGGATTCGTGCTTTCGCACCAGAACTTTTTTGAATTTGCCGTTCACCCTTAAACGTTTCAACATTAGCTACGGGCCTCAACTTACTAATTTGTTACGTTTCTTTTACTATTTTACAACTGAGATCGAACAAAACACTATATTTCTATTTTTATTTGTAAGTGATTACTTGAAAATGTTAGGCAACAAAACCGTTTGCTGACAGTTGCTATTAGTTAAGTTAAAAAGCAAGCAAACTAGGGGACGGCTACAGAAAGTTCTGTAAGCACTCAAGCTAGCTGATTGCCATAATGGCAGTTATTTTCTCATTAGTATCTTTTCATACATGTAATCGAACCAATTGGAAGTCAGTTTTTAAAAAATGCAAGGAGAGTCAGCGAAAGGGAAAGAAAAAAAAAGCCCGGAGTCGGAGTCGGCATGTTTTCTAACAACTCCGACTCCTTTACCTAAAAATCAGTCCGACTCCGACTCCACAGCCCTGGTTTAGTTGTCTTTTTGCAGTAATTTTATGCAACAAATTCCAGTTGAGGTTATAAGTAAAAAATACCATACGCTGCACTTTATTGAAGTATTGTCTGCTCATGGTTGCTATGGAATTGGCAAACATTCAGTCAAGACAAGGCTATCTGAACAGGGGGGGGGGGGAGATGCAGGTTCTGTTCATTTTAGTGTGGCTCTACTTAATTTAGAGGCTAACTATTATCTGAAAAAAAAAACTAGCATAAACTAATAGATGTTTCCATTTCTGCCTGTAAACTGGATGTTTGCCTTTCCATCTTATCGGTAGTCGGACTGTAGTTTTAATTTTAAAAAAAGGTGTAAATTTTATTCACAATTATATACAAAATGAAGGAAATTTAGTTGACTATCAGTATTGAAATGTAAAGTAGCTTTATTCATCAGAATTTTATGAAACATAAATTTTTACTGTTTTCCCTGTTTTGAAGATTTATATGCATTTTATCTTTTTGACATACCTTTTCTACATCAAAATTGCTTCTTTCATCTAACTTAATTTACTACTATATTTTGTTTTCAGTTTTGTTGATTGAATTCTAAAATTTCTGACTCAATGCATATATAGGATTTGTTTTTGTGACTTACATATTTCAATATTATCTTACTATTTATGTAATGAAATTTTTTGTTTGTTATTGCTTGATTTATGTAATGAAATTTTTTGTTTGTTATTGCTTGATTTATCTTACTACAGAAAAATACTGTCAATGTCTACAAGCATATTCTGACTACCTGGTTACAGGTTATTACTGTCAGTGTATTTAGTACGAAAGAAAAAAGCATAGCTTTCAAAGCCAGCATTACTGTTGCTATTCTTTTTTTTAATATACTGAACTACATTTGGTGCAAAGTTTGTAGAGAGAAATACGTTGCTATTTTTTTTTTAGCTTGAAATCTTTAATATGTTAAAATGCTTCAGTCTTTTTAAATTATATTTTCTTCATTAATATATCTGACACAGTCTTACTGACTAAAACTTTTTTTACAGATCTTTGAATAACTTTATATGATCTAAAACCTTTTGATCATGATTCTCAATCATTTGATTGAATGTATATATTTTGTTTTTTTTTAGGAAAATAATGCTGAAATACCAAAAGCCGTTGAAGATCTCAAACCGCCTGTTTCTGAAGCTCCAGCCAAAAATGACGTGTCTTCGAAAACAGAATTAACAGGCGACCCAGAAAAGGATAAAAAAATTCGATCTCTCTTAAAAGTAAAAATAATATTAGTTATTTAGTAATTAATAGTATCTTTAATTTTATCTTTATGAATAATTATTATGAAATTGCAGTTTATTTTTTTATGGAAATTGTACATCCGATTCTTTTAAGATAATCTTTAAAGTCCATGTTTTATCTTCTTAAACAAATTGTTGCCAAAGCTTTGTAAGTTTGCGTTTCACTATTTTGAGCCAGCTAGATATAGCTAAGTAGGGTCTGGTGGGGTAAAGTGGTCATAAAACCGTAGGTTTTCAACTTAGGTGGAAATTAAAAACAATAAATTCTTTAAACACTTCAATTTTTGTTGTTGTTATTTTACATTGCATTATTAAAGAACACGGTACATTGCATTTCAGGAGAAAAATATTGAATTTAAGTAGTTTTATAACACTTTCATTTCCCTTTGTATTTATGACCACTTTACCCCATGGGATGGGGGAAAGTGGTCATAGCATGGGGTAAAGTGGTCACAGTTTAAAAAAACTGCAAAACCGTTACAAATAACCCTAATTTTTGTATATTTCAGTCATTTTTATAGTTACAAGTATATGTACGAGTATATACGGGTATACTTGAGTCTACTATATGTGTCGTGTAGACATGAGCAAAAATGTTCATATATGAATAGATACATGTATACATCAGATGCATGCACATGCCTACTCAAGTATATACGTGTATACACGTATATACTCACACATGCATACGTGATTAACTATAGGAGTGTATACGTGTCTACACGAGTATATACGTATCACGTGTTTTGCGCTTGTATCTCGAGTATATGCGTGCATACCTGAGTTTAAACGTGTACAGTCGACATACATACGCATATATAAGTGTACATACATACGTATACGAGTATACACGAGTTAATTCGTGGATATATCCAGTGCGTGTTTGTACGTGTCTACTCACGTAAATATATATGAAAGCACGAGTATATTCGTATGTTTACGTGTAAACACGATTATATACGTGCATTTACGTGTATACACCAGTACATGTATCCACATATATCCACGAGTATATCCGCTAATATACATGTATGCTTACAGAATGAATCCAAGATTTTTTGCAAAATCAAAGTGGTGTGAAAGGGGAGGATAAGAAGTAAAGAATCATAAGGAACTTTTATGGTCGCTGACGCGCTACATGCACAAAAGGTCAGAAATTGACGTTAGCAAAACAGGTCACAAATTTGTTATACAAAGATGATTTTACCCGACATTTTAGTTTTTAAGACATATTTAGAGCAGTTGTTAAAAGTTAGGGCCTGTAGTAGTTCTAAGCATCGCAACGAAGGTGCAGCGACTGATGAAAGTTTTTCAAAAGTCTCGTAATTGCAACAGAGTGATTGCGATGCATGTATTACAGCTGCCGGCCGCAAATTTCATCAATAACTTAAAAATGTTCTTAAAACCTAAAATGTTGTGTAAAATTGTCTTTGTGTAATAAATTTGTGACATGTTTTGCATCCATCAGTTTCTGGCTTTGCGTGCATGTTGCGCGTCAGCCTTGAGTTTGATTCTGGATGTTTCTTATGATTCTTGCTTCTTATCCTCCCGTCTAACACCTTTTAATAATTTGACCAAGAGTTTAGACTCACCCTGTATACATGTATATCATATGTTTGTATGCAAGTGTCTACTCGAGTACGTATGCGTATATACGTGTCTCCCTGAGTATATAATTGTTCGTATATATACGAGTATATAAGCAGCATATATCGCATATATCGACCATACGTGTATAGTCGAATGTCTATCTGTATAGATAAAAAATACTTGCAGGTACCCAAATACGTGTTTATTGGTGCATTTATGTGAATACGTATAGATACGTGCAGGGACGAGTATATGCGTATACATACACATATATTCGTATATTTAACCCTGTTTATTGTAAAAACAATGCATATTAAGTGATATTAATATTTAATTTTTATCTGCCTTATACTTAAAGATTTACTAACTTTAGAAGAACAATATTCGTTAAGCCTAATATTATGACCACTTTACCCCATCTTACTTAAATTGTTGTAACAAATTATTCAAAATAGATTCAGCTAACTGCTAACGAGTAAGAATTCTTGAGACATGTAGGAAGCTTCCTGTGCAGTCAATCTGTTCATAATTCTAACAAACAAAATTTCCCAAGGAAGTTAAAAAATGTGTTTAGATTTTAAGAATTTTCATATTTACACAAAATATGTTTTTTACCAAATAAAATTTTGCCAGTTGTAAAATTTTGTATTCAAAATATAGTTTATAAATGCACTACCCTAGAGTAAAATTTTCACATTTCTTCGAACATTAATTTCCAAACTATAGCCATTTATTTGAATTATGACCACTTTACCCCATTGACCACTTTCCCCCACCAGACCCTATCTTTTAAATGCGTGAAAATATTCCTGGAGAATGCACAAAAACAAGATCATAATAGTGATTTACTCCATAAAATAATAGTTTCGTAGGATGAAATGATAAGTGCCAGGGAAAGAGATTAAAATCCAAATTGCTAGAATTCCTAATAAAGACAACTAGTAAGACAGTAATTTTCTACACCATTAGAGAATTATTTGAAAATTTTTCTGAAACAGTAGACCCTTGACAGGGCATTCCACGAAAATGCGGCATAAATCAAAACTGCATTGAATTAAGACCTAATACCATGTTAAAATAGAAAATTTGTTCCAGAGGTTTAAAAAAAAAATATTTATTCTAGTGTTCTATGAAAGTAATAAGTTAGGAGATTTAAGATTTCACAAGTCAAAAATTTTACCACCTTTCCGAAAAGCTTTTGCAGGTGTCTATGCACAATATTTCAACTTTTAATGTATTTTGAGTAACAAATAAAATAATGAGTAAGCAATAAATAATGAGTTGAAAATATTGAGCAATAGTAACAAGCAAAAAATTGGTATTAGTTTATATCAGTAAATTATTACATTTTAGATCAAAAACAATTATTTTCTACATGTTAATGTTTATACAACAGTTGTTTTTAAGTGTTTAACATGATCTGAAGAAAAACTTAACTTTTACTTGCAATGTTTTATCAATTGAAATTCGGCATGCATCACATTAGAGTTAAGATTATAATGAAATCTATTGTGGAAGAAAGTGCTCAATACTGATCAACATTTTTTTTCTGTCCTGTATTCAATTAGAAACTGGATCAGATTGAGAAACTGAAGAAAGATCAAGCAGCTGGGAAAAAACTAGAGCTTAATCAGGTATGTAGAATCATTTAGATGCTTTTATATAGCTTGTTGTATAGATGCATCTGTCAGTTATTAAACTTATACTTTTTTTCTCCCTTTTTTAATAGCTGGAAAAAATTAAAAAAGCAGTTGAGTTAGAAGAAGAATTAAGTGCACTTCAGCTAAATTGATTTCAACATATTTTTACAAGCTCTGATAAAGTTCTTTTGTAAATAAAGTCTGATGATTTTAATGAGAATTTTTTTTAATGTGTACATACATACATTATATACGACCATATCTCGCCTCAGAGCGACAGTAAGATATCTTAGTGCTTTTTATGGGATTAGATACCCTACTGTTGCTCTGAGGCAAGGATATTGCAAAACATGTTTTAATTCCTGCCATTTTTTTTTTTTTTTTTTGTGTGTGTAATCACCTGAGACCCAAGAATAAAAACAGATGTATATTTTTTTCCCCCCTCATTGGTGTATACTCAGAAAAAAAAAGTATTCTATACATTGATCCCTCAACATTTAGAGAAAAAAATTTCAAACATTTTGCCACGTTTTTGAATACAGAATGAAATTTTGTCAGAAGTGTGCAATTTTCAAGCGCATAAATTAAAAAAAAAACTTTCACTTTTGTTAAATGTACCTCTAATTTAACATCAAATTTTTGCATATTAATATTTTGTTACCTTGATGTTCATTTTTGAAAAATGAGCTTTTACAGCAATTTAAGTCGTAAATCAACCGTTAGGCAAAATATCAGAATGTGTGAGTATTAAGAGTTAAACTAAAACCAAGAAAATGTCCAGGTGATAAGGAAATTTTTTTCAGATATTTTTCCTTGAATATAAGATGATCTGCCAACATTGTTTTTTCACTAAATGACTTGACTCATGCACAAGTATATAAAGTGTACAAGTTTGTATGAATAAAACAGCATTGAATTTTAAAAAATAATTTAAATTTTTATAATTTACTAGGGAGCACATTCTGTTAAATAGATGAGGTAGGTTACAAGCAGAACATAAATTTGCTCTAAAGCAATAGCAAATCTTGGTTTTCAATAAAATAGAGTTGAACTCAATTATAGCGAGCCCTGTTTTAACGAGAACTCTAATTTGGCGAGGAAATCAAAAAGATTTGGTTGGTACAATGTTAAGTCAATGGGAACAAAACTCGCTTATAACAAGCAAACCCTGCTTAAAGCGAGCAATAATGAGGTTGTTTCCTTCTGTCAAAAGTAGTACTTTTTGTCACTGAAATTGATAGAATAGCAAAAAAAAAAAAACACTGACCCAGAAAATACTTTAATTTTCTCAACAGTTATTTTTTTTTTCAAATGTCCGATTTTTAAAACAAGGCGTGGTCTTGATGACGTTACAAATGATGCTCTTTGGTTCATCTTTCTACTGCGTTTCCACGTTATGATAGTCAGGAAGCGAATTAAAATTGGGCTCTATGCTCGCTATCAACCATATTGTTGCAAGAGATGTAAGTGAATAATCAATACATCTCTTGCAACAATCTTATCGAGAGTAAAGCTGAGAATTAAATATATTCAGGGGTAGAAGTGATCGACTTGTCACATATAGGACATTTTCCACAAAAAATATAGGACAAATATAGGACACATAATATGAATAGTTTCGCTATAAAAAAAGAAGTAATACATACATATTTATTTATTCTTATCAATGATTTTGTTTTAAAAAAAACCTTCAAACAAAATTATAACTTACACCTGAAATGACTTTCCTGTTGTTGAAAGAATAACTTTTGAAAAAAGTGTACTTTGTAGACAAAAAAAGAACAAAGTGAAATTTATTGATAATTAACACAGCAACTCACAATTTTTGCAGGGATAGAAGTGTCACAAACATTGCTTATATAAATAAGTAAAAACCGTCTTTGTGTTGAGAACTAACAGGAAATAACCAATGCTCTGTAGCACAAACATACAGATATTTTGTTCTATAAAATTCCACAAAAAGAAAAGATTGCAAAAAGGCTATTATAACATTCCGATCAGAAAATGCACTGAACACAAAAATATGCTGTTGCCAAACGCAAAATTTTAAAATCAACTTCAGAATTCATTTTCGAAACTCCACCCACTACAGTGACGTCATAATGCTGTGGCCAATGAGAGAAGATGCTGTTGCAGGATATAGCGAGTTGTGTTTTTTTAATTTGAAATTCGTTTGAATCGTACTTTTGACGAAAAATCCGAAGTCAGATAGTTTGTTTACTGTTGTTTTAAAGAAATAAATTGGATAAAAAACAGGAATATAGGAAATATAGGACATTTTCCAAAAATATAGGAAATATAGGACGATTTTCATACTTTTTTTGGAAATATAGGATATATAGGACCACTTCGACCCCTGTATTTTGCTCTGTGAATAGCAACACTGAATGGCATTTGATCATTTGTGATGTCATCGGCAGAAGCATAAACAATGAAAGCGCAAAGATTTAAGTATTTTTTTTAAACATCAAACTTAAACAAATGATTTAAAAAATGATCAGATCCTATATTTACTGGCATGCTCTTTCAGTAAAAAATACTTTTAAAATTTTGGAAACGACCCCATTTTGTAATTCTTAATGTCTGTTGATTTCCTTCTCAGACAAAATAATTCTATTTTGGAAAAATTCCATTAACATTTTGAATTTTATTGAAAGATAAAGATAAGACATAAATCATGAGATCCAGTAATGACATGGCCCGTTTTTTGAAATTCATGGAGTGGAGGAGCATTAAAAAAAAATCTTTGTAAAAAAGAATTTTTTCATCACTGAGATAATATACTTCCGAGGACATTGTAGCTGAAAGTCAAGAGAGAAAATGAAAGCGCGTGACCACCATAACGACAAATGAGAAAATTTTCAAGTTTAAATTAAATAATCAACTTTTGTTATCATGCAGAAATATAGAAAAAAAAAAACAATTTTGTTTTTTTTTCTTGAACCTGGTTGTAACGAGCAGATATGATCTCTTTGTGCTCGTTATAAGCAAGTTTGACTGTATTTTACATTTGAGATGGATACTAACTTGAATACATTTTGAAATGGATTAACAAAAAATTTTAAACTATCCGGATATGCCTTGAATGATTTTATGCAATAAGATATTATGTTGGTCAAAAGAAGAAAAAAAACAGGTCTTTGAAAAAAAGCTCTGCATTTTGTGCTATCTTATTTTTTAAAACAGGACAACTCTTATTTATGTAACCAATTGTATTTTGAAATAATATGGTTTTGAAAAGAGTTCCCCTTTTTCTTATTTAAGTTGTGAAAACCTTTGACTGGAAACTTTTTAATTTCCTATTAAAAGTGAATGATAAAATATGGCTTGTCTGCACAGTTTTTGAAAGATTCTTTTTTAAAAATAAGTTATGAAATCGGGTAAACTGAATAGAGCAAAATCTGGGTCATCAAGGAGAGCCCCTCTCCCCCCTAAAACTTATAATATTCCATTTCATGCTTGGCCCTGAGTAAAATCGATGTATTCGCATTCCTAGAAAAATAATTAAATATAAATGCATAAAGACATGACTAATATGTTAGCTGGTTACTCATTTATCTGATGCGTGCACGCACAAATTTTTAAGTTTATGCCAAAAAGATAAAAAATTCAAAAATTGGTCATTCTTATTTTTTTCATGTGAATAACAAATTAGACTATATATTTGCATTTTTAGTGCATATTTGTAATTTGATGATTTTATTATGCATATAATCCAGTAGCATACCTAACATGGGTGCCCCCCCCCCCCACTACAGACGCAAAAGAAAAACAAATTTTTAAGTAAACATGAACAGCATGAAACTCGTGCAATTTTCAGAAACAACTACATTTGTGTCACAATGAAATTTTAAGTGGACTAAAGTACAGAAAAGGAACAACCCCCCCCCCCCCCAGAAAAATTTCAAATTTGTAGTCTTAAAATTGCATTTTAGCTCCATATTTTTCAAAAACTTGCAAGTTCACTTAGGGTGTCACTCCCCCCCCCCCCACCCGTAGTGAAGCCACTATAATCTGAGTTCTTTTAATGTTTTGTTGTAAAATTATTCACAAGAAATTCCATTAAAAAAATGTATTTATTCTTTCTGGTGTTTTGCCATAAGAATATTTTGAAAGTTATCAAAATTTACAAACAGATGCTAAGAAAATAACAGAATTTTGTTTTGTTTTTTACAAAGTGTTTAGAATGAAAAGAAAAAAAAAGTACAAATGCTTTCAGCAGTGTCCTGATTTTCAAACATGAACAAATGACTCAACTTTGATGTTGTCACCTGATGCATGTGTAATTATCACTTGCTGTCACATGGAGCTACTTAAAATATTCCTGGTACAGGTGGTGAGAGCTCTTCAGGTTATCCCACATATTCTTTGACAGAGTTTTTTCCAGTGCATGTTAATGCCAACTTGGATGCAGCTGAAGATGTTTTTAGATACATATACATTTTTATCGTTCTAATAATATGCATAATCTGATATGACTATGGACTACAAAAATTATTTAGGCAAAGCTTTTACCAAGACAGGGGGGAAAAGCCTTTGTAAACTTTTCACACACATCGCTTTTGGGCAAGGAAAGTGACAACTCAAAAACACTGCTTTGGAGAAAATAGAGGTTTTATACGATAGTGGGATTAAACTATATATTTCAATATATCAATTCTTATATACTTATATATTTCAATGTCTCATATATTTCAACGTGCACTAAACATTAATAATGTGCTGTTTACTCCTTAGTTTTTGTTGTATTAATAATGTATATTTAAAGTTAGAAATTTTTTTCCAAAAGTTTGAAATTTTAATGGATGTGCCACTATGATTATATCTTTTTTATACCACCAAGCACAAGTCATGTAAGCTAAAGCTAACTTCTCGGAAGTTTGGTGGCAAACAAGAGCACAAAATTTACATTTTAAGGCAATTGCTAATGTGTTTTTCCCAAATTTTGAGTTTTTCCTTGCCAAACTGCGATATGTATTTAAAACAATTTTATATGATTGTAAATTATTTACAAGTGAATTCAAGACAATTACTGATTCATTAAACTGAACAGATTAGGTTTAAAAGTAAAATGAACTTTAAGTTTTTATATATGAATGATACAATCAACAATCAGTAATTACCAGCAATCTGTAATAAAAAATTACTATTCTTTTGTTGTCAATATTTACACATTCGAGGAAAAAACTCAAAAAAATATTAATGATTCAGCATGTATTGGAAGTTATTTCTTTTATAATTTCAGTAAAACAAATTACATATAGTAGAAAACAATTAAGGATAAAATCATTTTATATAGTTTCTTTATTATATTTATTTTTTAGGAATCTATAAAATGTCATAGCCATTGATAATTAAGGTTCCTTAATTTTAAGTCAAACTGCATAAGCACCATTTCAAAATTTTTCTGAAGGAAAAAAGCTTATTTTATGGGTGCAAGCAGTCAATCAACAAAACAATGTAACTTTCCAAAATTTCCACCTGTGCCACTTTCAACAAAAAAAAAAAAAATCTGATTCTCGAAAAATAAGAGGAATGTGGGGCAAAGTGAAGTTGTGAAATATTTATGATATTTTCAACACCACCTATCTCGTAATATTTTAATTATGTAGTAATGCATGTAGTCTACTCCAGTTGGGGAAAAGTGATTTCTAAAGATCAAAACACATGATAGTACAAACAATTTTCAAAATTAATACTCATATTGTAATTTTTGGTATTAAGACATCAATTGTTATTGCAAAATGATAAAATTTTTGAAAACAGTTAGCTTAATTATTTCACTTTGATTTTAAATTTTATTTGAATGCACAGAACACATTCAAAGGGGAAAGAGTAGATTCCCCAGATCTTCTCAATAAACCATTAAGCATATAACATGTTGAGTGAATGAATTGGCAAAAATTGGACAGGGGGGAGCAGTTTTTAAAAATTTCAAAGAATCAACAGCATGAGATATTCTCACTTAGGTTTTCAAAGAAAGATGTACAAGCAAATTATCATTGGGATAACTCTTAAGAAATATACTGAAGGAAAAAAAAGAAAAAAATTAATGATACAACAAAATAAGATATTGCATATTAAATTATCTAATAATAACCTAAGAATTATCAAAACAAAATTAAAAATGTACATCTATATTGATGAGATAGCTTAAGTTACATTCAGGAATGGGACATCCATCGTCTATACCAAGTTGGAGCAGCTAAGTGGTGCCAATGAAGGGGAGGGGGGTGAAAACACCCTTCAGAGCCTATGGTTGTAACATAAATGCAAATTCTAATACAGTAGTTTGCATATGAAAGGGCAGTTTTGCTCAAAAAAAATCAGAAGGTATTTTTATCACCTCCCTCCCCCAAAAAAGGTATTTTTCGTTGAAAAAAAAAACCCCTCCAGGAGGCATTTTTGATCAAAACACCCACTCCAGAAGGTATTTCTGGCTGCGCTAGTGGAGCAGCTAATGCATGCTTTTTTAAAGCAAGAAAATTGTTTCGTAGGAAAGTTGCTGCAAGAAATCTGCAACATGTTTCAAAATTTTTGGAGCATGTAAAAAAAGGAATAATAATAAAAAGTTGAGTGAGAGACATTTTGTAAGAATACATTGTACTGGTAGAGGTAATTTGAAAATATCGAATGTTGTAGATCAATTTGAGTTCTTTATCCTCAACTTAAAAATATTGAAGTAAAAAAGGTATACCAACAGAAAATACATATTTCATGAACAAACAAAATCATGGATGAATTTTCCCTCAAAACTGGAAAGGAAAAATAAACTAAGTAGAAATTTAATATTTTTGGGGGAGGAATTGAATTGATTTGCAAAAATTAGTAATTGACACAAAATGAATGACAAGCTACTTATATTCTGTATATAAATACATTTTAAGCACAAAAAAAAAAAGCATGCTTACCCTTATGGCTACAAATGAAATTTACTGGGAGTTTTTATTTTTTACACTCCTTCCCCTCCCCCCCCCCCCCAAGATGTGTATGCAAGAAATATACTATTATACTACAAAACTCTGATGTACCGTTTTTACAATCAAGATTCCCCCCCCCTTTCTCTTTGTGAAGGGTCTGATTTAGAATCTATATAAAAAAAAGCCTGTTATATGATGACAGTATATATCTTATTGAACTTTGTAGACCTGAGCAAGAATTCTTATACAGTAAAACCCCTCCTAACCGACACCCCTCTTATGCGGACAATTTTTAATTCCCCTGTTCCAATGCAAATAACAATATTAAACTCCTGTCCTGCAGACACCTCTCTATTACAAACAAAAAAATTTGTCCCGTTAGTGTCCGCATTAGCGGGATTTTACTGTACATGCTTTTAGCAATTATGTGCTTTTTTAAAATTTTCTTTCATCACCATCTTTTACAATTTGGTTGACTTTTAGTTTTAGGAAGAAAAACCTAATCAGACAAGCTGTCACCAAAAAAAAAAAAAAATGCCTCCAAACTAAATCCTATTGGTGCGAAAACTTATTTGGTAACCAATTCTTTTTAGTATAAAAAATGATATGCTGGCAGTTATTTAATTAGAGAACTGTTCTAACAATTGCAACTCGGTACAAGATTCAATAGTTTTAGCCCATTGATTTCAAGTGTTTGGCACAGGTGGGCACAATTTAGTTGGAAAATGATGCTTTTGGAGTAAGATGGTACAGTGGTTATGTTTTGGCATAGTTGCACTGATCAGTGCAAATGTCCCATTCCTGCATATAAACTAAAACTGAAAGCAACTTCTAAAATAAATAACATTTATTGTATCAGATTCATTGTATTGATTTCAAAACATTTGCCAAAAACAGATATGCTATACAAACACTTATGATTAAAACTAGAAATTTTTACAATCTGAAAAATTAAACATCGTAAAATATCATATTTCAATTGTTTTCACAATTTGCAAAAAGTGTTTGAACACCTGCTCCAATGCGGAAAAGTGCTTTCGAATTCCAGTGCTTTAGTTTGCAAACGGATATCACAGAATTGAATTCGAGGTTTAAAAATTAAATAAATGTTTATTTAAAAAGCATTTTTGTTAAAATTACATGTCGCTATGTTTGTGCAGCTAGTTCATCTTCAACTAGCTTCCTATATTGCGAGAATCCTCCTGATATAGTTGACACGGAACCATTTTTACAGATCCACAATTCTTGACATACCAGTTCAATTAATTGTTCGTCGTGGGAGACTAACACTACTCCTCCCTAAAAAAAATATTAATTTTAGAATATGTACTTATCTACATTTATAAATACTTGTGCATAATTTTGAAATACCATACCGTGAAATGTTGAAGAGCTATTCCTAATGCTTCTACAGTCTCCACATCAAGATGATTCGTAGGTTCATCTAATATTAGAAAGTGCGGACTGAAATAAAAAAGTAATTTAAATTATTTTTTTTTATTTGAAAATTCATCAACATATTGACAAAATTAGATTCAGTGAACTACTAGAAGTATCTCCAATTACCACAATGTGTATCAAAAATTGAAAATCTTTCTCAGAAGTACATAGTTTCTTGTTTTAGGCATACTTTAAGTTTAACAAAAACATATTTTGCAGCAGATTAATTAGCACAAATTGATTGATTGTAAATAATCGGCAGTGTGGTTGATTACAGATTGGTGCATTCCAAATTAGAAGCATTCATTTTTGTTTGTATAAAAACTACAACAATAAGTAAGTTTGTATAACGAATCACTTGATCGATTAAGTCAACCATAGTGATAGAGAGCAGAAAATTGATTTATTTTAAATGGCCTCATGAACAAAAATGAAAAAAGTATTTTGAAAAGAAGAGAAAGAAAGAAAGGGGCAACATGCTTATTATGCAAGATACTCACTGGAGCATGGCCATAGCTGCAAAAGCTACTCTACTTTTCTGGCCACCGGAGAGGCTAGCAACAGACTGCAAGGCTAAATCTCCTGTGACACCAAAACACCCCAGCTGCCTTCGGTATTCTTCAGAAGGCTTACCTGTTCATAATTAATGAATCAAATATGAGATAATTTACAAAACTATCATAATATTTTAAAGATTACTCCAACTTAAACTTTAAAAAAAAGCCCAATTGAAGAAGAATAAATCAAATTAAACAAAGCCCCCCCCCCCCAAAAAAAAAATCATCAAGCACTATACAATTTTTAGGAGCTACAGCCAAACCTCCATATATCGAACTTCCACATATCGAAATTTTCTATACATCGAAATCCCAGCAAATTTCTATGTTCATTACATAGAAAAATTGTTTCTATATATCAAAAAAATCTCTATATATCAAAAAAAAAAAAAATGAGACTTTCGTAGATTTTGTTTCCACTTTAGACTGTTTGTCTCATGAAAAATGAAGGTTAAAAATTGTGTAGGTTAGGGGAGAAAATTATATTCACTGAAGATGGCTATGAAACTCATAAGGAATCTGGGTTTTGAGAGGTGTGTAGATAGGTCGTTGTTTCATTCTGGAGTTTTTAAATTCCCTCAAGTTGATTTCAAATCTTCGTTGTAACCAGTAACACTGTAAAATCAGTTTCAAGTTATCCCTTTTGTCTGTTGATTATCATTCTTAGTCTTTTTAGCTTCAGTGAAAATCATTCAAGCTAAGTAGATTGAGTTTTTACTTTTCTCTGGATTACATTTTCAAAACAAAAACCCATAATGTTGCGGATCAAGTTGCCAAAGAATGAAAGTACAAAAATTTAATTTCTGTTATTTTTTTAATTATTAACTTTCATCTAATCTGACGCTTGTAAAAATTAGAAATTGGGTTTTATACACCAAAATTAGCTTTAACCTTAATGTTTTAGGAGATTTTTAGCATAAAATAAGATAGTTTCTATGTATCGAAATTACTATATATCGAATTTTTTCCCGGCAATTTGCTACTTCAATGTATGGAGGTCCGACTGTACTTTCTATTCATTGAGAAATTCTAGCAATGACATCATTATGTTACATTGGAGCAAGGTTCTACAAAATTTGCATATCATTTCCTTTGCATTATTCAATTCTCAATTTTTGTTACATAAAATTTAAGACTTTAAAAAATTAATTAACAATAATAATAAAACACCTGGTTTTACAGGAGGGAAAAAACCTTTTCTTATTTCCTCTGTTTTTTAAACATAAATATTCTGGTTTTTCACTCCAAGAGAACTTACTTAAATTACTTTAACACAAATAAAAACAGAGATCGATCCAGGTTTTTATTTTTAGGAGAAAAGAGAGACTTTTGTGAATTTTCTACCTATTGTGAAAAAATAAAGAAATTTTTGGGCATTTTCAGGAAAGGCATTTTCAAGTTTTTGTGGAAAACTCCTTGTCGTATACAACAAGGGTTCTCAACCTTTCTGGCTCTGCACCTCTATTTGAACACTGATGTAAGCCCCCATCCCCTCCATCAGACCACCATATGTAATCTATACAGGAGTACAAACAAATTTTGAAACTAAAGCCAGTTGGAATAGCTTAAATTAGTAATTAATTTAGAACACCGATTATTTCGTAAACAAAATTTAATATTATAACTCATAACTTTATTTGGCACATATTCTTTTTACAACACATGAAATCAGCAGGGTTCATACACTTTTGTTTAAAAAAAGTTCCCTGACTTTTCCAGGTTGTTTTTTAGAAAATTCCAGGTTACTCGCTTCATTCAAAATTTAAGTTTAAATAGTAATATTTTCAAAATAATTAAAATTGTTTAAAGTAGCGATGCAGAAGAACTGAAACTTCTCCCCTTAGATTTAAAAAAAAAAACTTGTTTTTTTTTTGTTTGTTTTCTCTGTCAAAATTTTAAGTTTTTTTTAAACATTTTGTTCAAAATTGTCTTAATTTGTTTACTATTTGTTGAAAACAGAGTACTTTCAACTTATTTTAGGGTTTCTTTGATGTCACGCGTAATATTATAGCGTTTTGCTGTAGTCCTGCTGCAACCTTTTAGCATCCGCTTTTGGTTTACAATACTTTTTATTTTCTTATAAGTAGGTTACACGAAACATATTGAGCAAAATGCAATGCTAAATTTCAGTATAAATATGATTAACTTGTTGCATCAATCGGCATACCATGTAATTCATAGTAACAAAAATCAACATCCGCCAATCATAGGCCAATGCCAATAATCTTTTTTTTTTTTTTCACATATTAAAGGACGCTTACATTAAAATTTCAAACTTTCTTTTCCAGAAAGTAATAGTTAATTTTCAAAAATTCATAACTTTTTGCACATTTAATGTTATTTTCAATATTACACATTGATATAAACGTCCAATTCTGTTTCTGGAAGTTTAAGTCTACTTCCATTGTGCAAACGATTAAATATGGCGACAAAGTGAAAAATTTAAAATAATAAGTAGATTTTGGGATTTGTAGTATAAAAGTAGTAATAAATAATTAATAATCCTTAAAACACTACAATAAAAGCAAAATAGTCAGTATTTAGCACATAAGAGTCTAAATCAATTAAAACAAAAAAAAAGTTATGAAGATTAAATTTTGCATTTTTCCAGAAAATAATTACAAATTATCCGGAAAAAAGGGCACAATTTGTGTTGTTTTCAATAGTTTGCATTGCAATTAACATCCAATGCCGTTTTCGGGAACTTAGGCACTTGAAAAAGTCTTGTGTACTTCCATCTTGGGAATGACCAAATATGGCGGCTATGCCCAAAAATAAGAAATAACTTTTTTTTAATTTGTTGCATGAAGACAATTAAAAAAATAATAAATCTTCATGATACTACAATTCATTGAAAAGTTTTTATCACATTTGCGTCCGAGGCAGTCAGGATAAGATTAAGTTTTAAGAACAAAATTTTTCATTTCTCAAGAAAATTATTTCAAATAATAATAGAAAAACAATTTGCAGACCATTTTTTGTTGTTTTCATCAGTTTTCAATTAAAGAAAACATCCAATTCTGCTTTGTTTTTAGAAACTTAGGCATTTTTGGATCGTATCTACTTCCATCTTGTGAATGACCAAAGATGGCGACTACGTTTCGCACGTAGCTGAAATGATTTTCCGAACAAAAAAAAAACATTTTCCCCGATCGACCCTCCCATCTACAGGTTGTGCTTCCGAAGCAGTAAATTGTTTTCTCTCCTGTTGAGTTTGTGCATAATTGCTGTTCACCTGATTTTTTTTCCCTTGGGAACTACTGAGAGCCAAAAATGGCGGCTTCTGAAGATTTTTTGGGTCGCCACTTTTTTCATTGCTTTAAAATTGTTACAATTTTTTTTAAATACATCGATAAAAATGAAGATTAGATCTTATAAAACGAAATTCCCTGGGAAAAAATTGGGAAAAGAAAAATTTTGGGGACACATTTGGAAAATTCCTTGACATTTTTGACTAAGTCATTTTCCCTGATAATTCCAAGTTTTCCCGGAGCGTACGAACCCTGAACCGAACAGAATGTTGTGGCAACCCATCTAAAACTTTAGGCAGTAGAAAGAAATGCGTTCCCCTCACTGACTCTATGCAAGAAAATCTTCGCTCTTTTGGCGCATTTTTCGTTGTGAAAAAAAAAACGTTCATTTTTCGACTGCAGTTTTTAAGTGCCAGCGTCGGTTTAGATAAAAATTTACAATTTTTTCGTGAAATCACAATAAAAACGAAGACTAGATCTCATAGTACTTAATTCCTTGGGAAAAAAATGGAAAAAAAATTTTTGGAGGACAAAATTTGAAAACTCCCTGACTTTTCCCTGACATTTTTGACAGTGTCATTTTCCCTGACAATTCCCGGTTTTCCCGGAGCGTACGAACCCTGTAATCAAAGAACTAACTACAAATAGATTTGAAGTAAAGTTATCAACCTTACTTCAAATCAATGTTATGTCAATCACTTTCACAACATCAATAGGAGGATTACCACTGTTTGCACTTGACAAATTTTTGAATATAAGTTTTAACTTGAGAAAAAAGTCACTTTTAATGTCCATCCTTGCTTATTTATTGCTGGAAACACAGATTCATAGGTATATGGAGATAAAAACTTTAAAAATGGCAATAATGTTTAAATATTTATACGAGTCCTCAAAACTGAGTAAATTATAGTTAGTTTTTACTTTTTAACTTTATTTTTGGAATACATTCACACCCTTCTTGAAACTCTTCTATGATCCCTGAGGGGGGGGTGGAGGGTTAGCCCTCCAGGATGAGGACCCCTGGTATACAGCATGTTTAGCTATCACAAATCTGATCTGAAATCCATTTGCCCTAAATGATTTTACTGGGAATAACTTGAATCTAGCAGATTTTTTTTAACCAAATTTTTTGTTTTCAGACGAATTAATTGAGCTTAAAAGTGATGGATGAACTGTTTTAAACAAATGAGGCAGTGAGAAGCAAAGGGATGTATGCAGACATTTTCAAGTTTTGGGTAAAAAACATTTTAAAGTTCTGGTCTTCAGGTAAGCTTTTATTGAAAGGTTTTTATAAATCATGGCGGTATAGTTGCACCCTACCAGGGATACTAGTATGATCTGTTGTCCCAAATCAGAGGAGAGGTTCACTTACCATTTGTGCTGGTTATCTCCAAATTTATAATTTTGACACTTGGACCCCTAAGCTTCTCACTGCCTTAAATGAAAGTTTCACAATAAGGTCTAATTTTAAGATATGAAATTCTGTAAAATATCTACTTTTATGACATACAATTTTGTGAAGGGGCTGCAAAGCAGACCCAATTTTGTGTCTGCAATGACCTCTGGGAAATACTGTTTGCTACAATATATGCAGTTATGTTCCCATCAAGTTTTCTGAGGGTATCCTCGCAGTAATCCATTATGCATAATATGTCAAAGAAATGTTTGAGAGTAGATTGCGTATATGGACCCCATTGGGATCACCCTTGAATATATGCACCCCAAAACAAAAATACAAATGTTCCTTATGTAAGGGATAACTCCCCCACCCCCCATACCACATTTTTTTTTCTTCCCTATGAAATCATTGTTTTATTTTTCTGAAAATTAAAAGTGTTTTATAAACCAGCTCACCTGGAAACCTTTTCGCCAGAAATTCTAATGAACAAAAGATTCATATCTAGCTGATCAATATGATGTTGTGTGAAATATCCTATGACTAAATTCCTATGACTGTGTCGAATGCCTTTTGTGGGTTCAAGCTCTCCTATTAGCCAGCTTCAAAAGTGTTGTTTTACCTGAGCCGTTATCACCCGACCTAAAACACAATTGAGAGTTAATACATTATCATTTACCATTTACATCTTTAAAGCTATTATCTTTTTCATCAGTAAAATTATCATCGTTTGCAACTTTGGAGAAGAAGGATTAAAAAAGTATATAAAATCCATTGGATTATTTAACCATAAAAGCAAAAAACATTAACATTCAAAGAATTTTGAAAATATTTCCCCTAATATGTCCCTCGGATAAACACATAAAAGTAACAACATTTAATAACAATTAAAATTAAATATGAGTTATAAATCAAAATTCATTAATTTTTTTTATTATTTCAATGAAATACAACATTAAATGAAAGTTATGTCTTCTTCATGTTATCATGTTTCTACAAAAGTGTGTACAGAAAGTTTGAAAAAATGCTAATTTATTGTCTTGTAATAAGGGGGGGGGGGGGGTGGGTGATCAAGATATTCCTGAATTCCTCTAAACTATTTTCCAACTTGAAAGCAACACTTTTATTCAGTAAATAATGCTTACATTAAATTGATCTTGGTTTAATAAACGAAAATTTAATCTTAACAACAAATAGCTAACCGCACACATTTTATGAAGTAGAAGTTGAGCACAAAAGTTTTATCCCTGAAATAGGTTCATCTATTTTAGTTTGAAATTTGTAAGAAATTGATTTTATGATAAAATAAATTGTTAGGGTATTTTGAGCTGCAATTAAAAAAAAAAATCTGGTTACAGAAAGAAGGGAGTATTGTTAGTGGCTAAGGTGTGATGGTTTTATGCAGGTGGGGGGGGGGGGGGGCATGTCATGGGTGCTGAGTGAGTCATTGACATTTTTAGGGGAGGGATCAATTTTAGAGGGTTTCTGATATCATGCGGGGGGGGGGGGGGGGGTGAGGCTCGCTTTTATGGGTTGCTATGTAGCAATTGAGGAGGGTGCTCTATCATCCTCGGAGGCATCCCTATTTTATAAGAAACTGGTTTCAAGAGACTTTCAAGTAACAAAGCAGACAGAATATTGGGGTTTATCAATAGGCCTCTTTCACATAATTCAATATATCAAGGTATATTTTTATGCATAAAGGTAGAAAATCTATACATAGAAGTTTGGTTAAGGCCTCATTTGGAGTTAGTTGTTCAGTTTTGATCTCCTTAAGAAAGATATTAATTTATTGGAAAGGGTTCAAAGGAGGGCTACTATATGGTTTGTCCCAAAAGTAATAAGACTGATTTTTTTAGCCACGAGACTATATTGCCCACACTTGCACGACCGGTTGGCAGTGGTAGGAGGGACTCCAGCTTTCCAAACACACCAGGTTCAACTGTCTACGAGCTCTCGGAGAGGTGGGAGGTCAATTTAAGTGAATTTCTAATCAGAGCCGTTGTCATGGAGGCAACTATGAAATTAAAATTTTGCGTCAAACTCCAAAAGACGGCAATGAAAACGTTTGATTAGTTCAATCAGGCCTTCAAGGATAATTACGTGTCGTACTAGCAGGTTAAAAAGTGGCGTAAGTCGGCCGGGAGGAAGTCGCCAATGAGACTCCATCTGGGCGTCCATCATCATCGCGAACGGACAATAATGTCCCTTGTGTGCGAGATTTGCTGAACAAAGATTGCCGAATGAGTGCTCAATTTGATGTCAGAACAATTAATTTTGCTGAAAACAGATGTTCATCGAATTTTTACGGAAGACTTGGCCATGCATAAGATTTTCGCGAAACTTGTGCCAGAAGTCTTGTCTGAGAGCCTTTGTTGTCAACTCCTGTCTGACTCGGATCGGTGTTTCAACGGTGCCACAGACCCCCTATAGCCCCAGCAGACTTCTTGCTCCCAAAGATGAAAAGGGAGCAGAAAGGAAAGCATCAGCAGACCCTGAACAGCATTCAAAAGACCACGACGAGGTGCCTTAGCAGCATTCCCAAAAGCGAGTTCCAGAGGACCTCCAATGCATGGAAAACACATGGGCAAAGGTATATAGATGCAGGAGGAGACGATCTTGAACAGTATTAATTTTTTTTTTAAGTTTGATGAATAAAACTATTTTTTTGAAAAAAGTCTCATTACTTTTGGGACTGTGGCAACGGCCTAAACTCAGAGAAACAGCGCATGCAAATCTGGCAAAGTTTATTTAAAAGTCTCCAGCTGAGTTGGCTAGCTCGCGGTATCTGGATTGATGTGTTGTGTAAATGTTAGATTATTCCGAGATGGAACTGATTAATTTATATTTATTTCTTTTAATGGTAATGTGTTTTGTTGCAATTTACAATAAATGTTCGCTTTTAACAACTGGATTACCCGTCTCTACATTGGTGACCCGAACACGCAGTTATCAGTTGGTAGCGAAATGATTTCAAGAAAGAATGTGTCGCAGCAATTCGCCGGAAGGTAATTTATTTCGACGAAAAACTTCAATTTTTTTCAACTGTCTTGCTTTTCTGTGCATGTGTCCTTTGAGGTTCTTGAGTGTAGCATTGTACCTAAGCTATTAGTTGTTCATGTTACAAATTCAGTAAATATTTGTTTCATGTTAGTATGGAAACAAAAGAAAATTTAAATTTGACTCAAAAGGAAGTAAGTGCTGAAAACTTAAGTTGCAATAGGGTTTCTGTAAAAGTACCTAATTTTTGGCCTAATAATGCGAAGTTATTTTTTGTACAACTTGAAGCTAGTTTTAGGTTAGCTGGCGTTACGGTTGAACAAACGCAATTCGATCATTTGGTTGCGTCGCTAGATGCAGAAACTTTGTCTCATGCTACCGATATTTTATGTCAGCCGCCAGAAAAATCATACACCACACTTAAACAAAGATTGTTAGCGGAGTTCGAATTTTCTCAGAGTCGTAAAGTAAAGACATTAATTGAAGACTTAGAGTTAGGTGACAAATCTCCATCTATGTTATTACGAAAAATGAAAGAATTAAGTGAGAGTCATGTAGATGATGATTTTTTAAAAAATATTTGGCTTCGTAGGTTACCGGTACCAGTGCAAACAATTTTAGCGGTCAGTTCTGAAAATTTAGAAAAGTTAGCGGAAATGGCAGACAAGATTTGCGAATATACTGGGTTGGTTGTAAACTCAATTGATAAGCAAACTTTTAAATACCAAACTGCTAGTACTGAAATTCAACAATTGCAACTGAAAGTAGACGAACTTACTAAAATTGTAAAAACGCGCAGTCGCTCAAGGTCTCCAAATCGATCTCAGGGCCGTAAACAATTTAATTTGAGAGCTGAAAAGCGGAATAATTGGTTATGTTGGTATCATTTTAAATTTAAAGACAAAGCTACCAAATGTGTAAAACCATGCGCTTTTGAAGCGAAATTTTCACATTTTTCAAAATCGTCGGAAGTTTCTATGACTTTTACTAAAACAGGATTTAGTCGCAGACTGTATATCACTGATATTTTAACTCAAACGAGCTATCTAATTGACACAGGTAGTGATGTTTCTTGTTACCCAAAATCCTTTTTGAATTTAGACAGCGGAAAAAAAGAATTCACTTTGTACGCTGCAAATGGATCTGGGATTGATACTTACAGTACTAAGTTATTAAATTTAGATTTCGGGTTAGGACGCAGATTGAGATGGCCGTTTATCATAGCTGACGTTACAAAGCCTATAATAGGGGCGGACTTTTTGCAGCATTTTGAATTGCTAGTCGATTTAAAGAAAAGGCGTATTTTAGATCCGGTGACAAAATTTAGTGCAAGCGGTCGATCGATATTTTGCGAGGTTCCGAATGTGAAAACAATTTATGGGAATTCTGAATATCAAGAATTGTTAAAGAAATATATTGAGATTACACAACTTAATGTTCTTTCACAAAAGGTAATGAAACATAATACAGTTCATTTCATTCCGACTGAGGGACCCCCTGTTTCAGCTAAAGCGCGTCGGTTACACCCAACGCAACTTCAAATAGCTAAACAGGAATTTGAATATATGCTTGACAAAGGGATTTGTAGACCGTCAAAAAGTAATTGGGCTAGTCCTTTGCATATGGTCCCAAAAGGCGAGTATGACTGGAGACCAACTGGCGATTACAGAGCACTAAATCGTATAACAGTTCAGGACAAATATCCAATTCCTCACATTCAAGATTGTGTTAGCATTTTACACGGGAAGAAAATATTCTCGAAAGTTGACTTAATAAGGGCGTATCACCAAATTCCTGTGAACCCCCCTGATATTCCGAAAACGGCTATAATAACACCTTTTGGGTTATATGAATTTCCGTTTCTAAACTTCGGATTATGTTCAGCAGCACAAACATTTCAACGCTTTTTGGATGAGGTTTTGAGAGGGTTGAATTTCTGTTTTCCATACCTGGATGACATTTTAATCGCGAGTGAAAATCACCAGCAGCATAAAAAGCATTTAGAAGAAATTTTTAAACGTTTCCTTAACTACGGGATCGTTATAAAGGAATCAAAATGTGAATTTGGGAAAGAAACTATAATTTTTTTAGGACATATGATAAACAGTAAGGGGTGTATGCCAGATCCAAAAAAGGTGAAGGCAGTGGTAGAGTTCCCTAAACCCAAAACTATTTCTGAACTTAGACGTTTTTTGGGTATGGTAAACTATTATCATCGCTTTATTCCAGATATCGCCGTGATTTTAGCGTCACTTCATAAGTTTTTAATTAAAGCAAAAAAACGAGATAAGAGGGAAATTCCGTGGGATACTGCTTCAGAAACAAGCTTTGAAAAAATTAAAAGTGCTTTAGCGGAAGCGACTTTGCTTTATCACCCTTCTACTAATGCAGAACTTGCTTTAACAACTGATTGCAGTGATTTTGCGATGGGTGGTGTATTTGTTGGCTATTGAAAAAATTATTGATTCCCATGCAAATTCGTTCTTGCACGTCGGCTGGGTGCGGGCTGACGCGATTGACGTCATCGCCAATCGGCGATCGGCACGTGCCGAGTCGACGTGCATAAGACACGTGCATTGAGATGGAATGAGGTGGTGTTTGGAATGAATGAGTGAGTGAGGGTGACTATCAAGTTGATAGATGGAGATCGTTTTTGTTTTTAAGCGATTCTGTTTTTATTTTATTTTCCTGTAAATAGTTATGATTAAGTGTTCAAATAAACGACGAGTTTTTAAACATTAGTTTTCCTTTCAAAAACAACTGCTACATGGGCTTAGAACGTTGGGAAAGTTCAGGAAAGGAATTTTTTTATGTCAACAGTATTGCATGAATTATCCCCTGAAGGTCCCAAGCCTTTAGGTTTTTTTTCAAAGAAACTATCGGCTACTCAATGTAAATATTCAACTTATGATAGAGAATTGTTGGCAGCATATAGTGCAATTCAGTATTTTCGATACATGTTAGAGGCAAGGAAATTTATTTTGTATGTAGACCACAAACCTCTAACTTTCGCATTTCGGCGGAAACATGAAAAATCCTCCCCCCGAACTATCCGTCAGTTGGATTTCATATCTCAATTTACTACGGATATCAGATATTTACCTGGTAAGGGAAATTTGGTTGCGGACAACCTATCGCGAATATCGGAGATCACATTTTCATCTCTAGATGATATAGAAATGTGGGAAAAATCACAATCTGAGGATGAAGAACTTCAGGACGTTTTAGAGGGACGAATTAAGTACAGTGGTAAATTAGCTAAAGTTCCTATGCCTGGTACCGATAAATCTCTATATTGTGATACATCAGGAAATTATAATAGATTCTTTGTTCCGCAAATTCTAAGGCGTAAAATTTTTGATACAATGCACGGTTTGTCTCACCCCGGCATACGTGCTACAAAACGTCTTATCGATAGCAAATATGTCTGGCCAAATATAAACAAAGATATAACTGCTTGGTGCAGAGCTTGTGTTCCGTGTCAGCAGACTAAAGTACATTTGCATACTAAATCCCCGTTAGTTCAATTTTTAGTTCCGGATGAGAGATTTTCTCATATTCATTTAGACATAATAGGTCCACTAACACAAGTTCAAAATTTTAAGTATTGCTTGACTATAGTGGATAGATTTACGCGGTGGCCTGAAGTTGTGCCAATTACTGATATAACAGCAGAAACGGTAGCTCGTGCTTTCGTACAGTCATGGGTTTCTCGATTTGGTACTCCGCAAAGGATAACATGTGACAGGGGCAGACAGTTTGAATCTGAACTTTTTACGAGTCTATCAAAGATGCTTGGCATAAAATTAGCAGGGACATCGCCGTACAGACCCCAAAGTAACGGTCTGGTGGAAAGACTGCACCGACCATTGAAGCAAGCTTTGATGTGTTACAAATCCAATTGGGTTGATGCACTTCCATTAGTGCTGTTGGGACTCAGATCTACGTTACGTGAAGACCTTGGCGCGTCCGCGGCACAGCTGACTTATGGGTCAACTCTACGGTTACCTGGACAGTTGTATGAAGAAAAAACTTTATCTAATATGCCTGACTACGTTGCACGCCTTCAAAGACTGATTAGCTCGCTAAGTCCATCTACCCCTATTCGGCATGGTCAACGACGGATTTATATCCCTAAAGATCTGCAAAACTGTACACATGTTTTTGTGCGCTTAGATGCTGTAAAAAAATCATTGCAGCCGCCATACGAAGGGCCTTATGAGGTCCTAAAGAGAATGGACAAGAACTTTTTGATTTCGGTGAACGACAAGGAAAAGATCGTTCACATCGATCGCTTAAAACCAGCATTTTTAATTGCTGGAGATTCCAATCCAAGGACTCCTGGAGTTACAACAAGGTTTGGCCGCAAAGTACGTTTTCGTCTCCCAATGGTCTTGTGAGACTGGTGAGGGAGTCTGTGGCAACGGCCTAAACTCAGAGAAACAGCGCATGCAAATCTGGCAAAGTTTATTTAAGTCTCCAGCTGAGTTGGCTAGCTCGCGGTATCTGGATTGATGTGTTGTGTAAATGTTAGATTATTCCGAGATGGAACTGACTAATTTATATTTATTTCTTTTAATGGTAATGTGTTTTGTTGCAATTTACAATAAATGTTCGCTTTTAACAACTGGATTACCCGTCTCTACAGGACAAAACGTATACGTTAGTAAATGAAGTTAGAACTGAAATTTTGTAAGACACTGAAAAATTTATTAATCATGTGCATTATTATGCTTCAATTGGTGAATATTGAGTAGAGTTTGTTAAATATTTTTTCATTGAATAAATTTTGTACACAGCATTATTTCTTGTTAGTATGCTTGCCATCCTGTACCCCTCACAATAATTACAATAGCATTTTAATGTATCACTTATGTCATGTTTGGTCTTGTAACACATCCACTGTTTGCTTAATCAGGCCAGCTAGTTATTAGGAGCAAAATGCTCCAGCCCCAATATGATTTGATTAATTGTAACCAACTGTATTTAAATATTTGATTTTGCTCAGTAACCGACATGTCATGGAAGATACATCTGTTATTGAGTCAAAAAATATTCTTTACTAATAATAAAGCTGAAAGTCGGGATGTCTGTTACCTGCATAGCGCCTAGACCGTTCGGCCGATTTTCATGAAATTTGGCACAGAATTAGTTCCTACCATAGGGGCGATTGCCTCGAAGCCATTTTTCGGAAATTAGATTCTGTTCTTTTTCTATTCCAATTTTAAGAACATTTTACCGAGCAAATTATCATAATGTTGACGAGTAAATTACCAAATTATAACCTGGAACTGTAACATGGATGAGCAAATGAACATAGCAAATTGATGAGAAATTCATCATCCATTATTTGTAAATATACAGGCGAACCAAATGACCTTCTAATTTTCTACTACGGGCAAAGTCGTGCGGGTACTGCTAGTGTTTTAAATAAAGTATCTGGAAGCTTTTCAAATTCATTTGCATTTTATAAAAGTATAATCTATGTTATTCATACAATAAAACAAGAATTTGTGCAACAATTGATAAAATCTATGAAAATATTAAAGGAAAAGAAAGAAAGAATTCTGTTTCTCACGCATAAAACTTACTATACATATTCTAGAACCCATGTTTGCAGAAAGGTTCACATTGCACAAGACTGGACTTGAGTTTGGATAAGCAAAGGACACTTCATCAAGCTGTAACACTGGAGGTTGCAGAGGCTCTGGATTTGGAAACCTCAAAACTACAGCTGTTTCTTTTTCTACAGGTTTCAAATCTGGTCTTCAAGATCATTTGAGCAAAGATATGTTATGCATTTTTAGAATATCAAAGGGATGGCATTGAAAAAAAAAAAAAGAAAGAAAGAACACTTACTAGATATGCTGCAGTAATAACAAAACTGCATACTTTCTTTCAAAAAATACCACATAAAAGTATTTGAGTAATTTTAACACTTTTTTTTAAGAAAAAGTTTGATATGGAACCCTAACAAAAGATTTAATTCCTAACTCATGAATAAACTAATTACAGAGCTTTTTTTTTTCTTTAGAATTCATTGATTTTTACAAATAAGTTGATTTTACACCTTTTTTTCAATTATAGAATATATATATATATATATATATAATAATTATAATAAAAGTGAAAAATATTGAAAAGACCACACCAAAAGCCCATAGATGCGCAACGCAGCAAAACTAAAAAGCCAAGTAAATATAAAATATGCAAGCCAAATACCAAATATTAAAAATTATATAAAAAATAATGATGATAAAAAGGAAAATTGCAAATAGCTATTTAATAGGAAAAGACAAAGCATGAATCCAGAGCTCATCAGCCGTGGAGGATTCAATAAATATGGTCCTGGATATTAACATACAAATTGATTCAAATTGTTACACTAAAATCTATGATAAAAGGCGTGAATTTAATTTCACAGTTAACAGCTTACAAGATTTTTCCTCCTGCTTAAGTAAAAAGGATTTTATTGGCATAATTGTTTCGCAAACTATCAGAATAAAAAGAATTTGCAATACCATTTCTCCATTTAATCAAGAAATTTCTGTATTCAAAAATATACTTTTTTTTAAATAACTTCCCTAAAAATCTGGTTGAAAACATTTTTTAAGTATAGCCTTCGATGAACATTTCGCTTCTTTTGAAACCGTTTAACTGTGTAAATGTATGATACAACCGTGACAAACCATTTTTTGTGGATCGCTGGGGTGGATGAATTTTACACGTGAGCAACGGACGACTGGCATGTTGTTGGATTGATCTCTTTGGATATGGATTTGTTTTTTACTTTTACGTTGATAACTGGAATGAATTCTGTCAAGTTGAACATCGGATTATAATTGGATCTCAAGGTAAGATAGTTTTGTTATTGGCAGGTACTGTCCCGTGGATGGCTAATTATCGGAACTTGTTTTCCTAATTAGTCGAGGCGAAACCCCCTGCTTTTAGTTTTAGGTTTGAACTCTTGTTTATTGTTTATAGTTTAACATGTGGTGCATTTGCCCAATGTTACTCTATATTGCATGTACTGGAGCTTAAACATTCTCTTTTAGTTCACAGTTAAATTTTTTGGTCTTTTGACCATATTTATTGAATCCTCCACGGCTGATGAGCTCTGGATTCATACTTTGTCTTTTCCTATTAAATAGCTATTTGCAATTTTCCTTTTTATCATCATTATTTTTTACATAATTTGTTTAATATTTGGTATTTGGCTTGCATATTTTATATATATATATATATATATATATATATATATATATATATATATATATATATATATATATATATATATATATAAACACTCCTGTTTGTGAAAATTGCAACACCATGAAGGAACCATCATAGTTGAATGAAATTTAATACACAGTTGAGTGGTAATGGTACAAATAAATGATTACATTTTCAAACCAAACAAACAATAAAAAGAGATGGAAATTAGTATTTTGTGTGGCCACCATGCGCCACAATAAGAGCTGCTACACGACTCGGCATGGAGAGAAACAAAGTTTGAATATCTGCCTGCGGAAGAGTATTCCATATTGTTCGTATGTGCAACCAAAGTTCATCTGTCCAAGCAGCAGGACGAGGATCATGAGCAAGACGCTGCCCAACGAAGTATCACACATATTCAATCGGTGACATGTCCGGGGAATATGCAGGCCAAGGAAGAAGCTGTACCTGCTGCAAATCAAGGTAGTATTTGACAGTCCTGGCGACATGTGGACGGGCATTATATTGCTGGAATACAGCCCCTGGCAACCCTTGCAGGAAAGGAATTGCTTGGGGCTGTAAAACTTTGTTTATGTATCGGGTACTGCTCAAATTGCCCACAACTCATAGCAATTTTGATTGTCCATGATATGCTATAGCAACCCAGACCATAACTCCGGGTGTTCGTCCACTGTGGCGTTCGATAATGCACTCCGGAACGTGCCGTTTACCGGCATAGCGCCTGACACGAATTCGGCCATCATGGTGCCACAAATTGAAGCGGGATTCGTCAGAAAAGACGATCTGCTGCCAATCAGCATGCCAGATCCTATTGCCATATCCAGGCCAATTGTAGCCGCAGGCGGTGATGGTTTTGCGTGAGAGCAATCCTGTATAAAGGAATCCTTGCGCACAGCCCACGCTGCAGCAGATGTCTCCGAATTGATGAAACACCCAATGAAACACCTGTAGCTGTCGACCACTGTGCTGCCAATTGTCTAGAAGATGCTGTGCGGTCCTTCAGCGCCATAGGCAACAGGTGTCTGTCATCGCTAGCTGACGTCATATTTCGGGGTCCACTCCCAGATTTCTGAGCTGTCCAACTCTCGTCCGCCCACTGCTTCCAAACACGCATGATTGTGCTTCTGTTACGCTG
Organism: Uloborus diversus; assembly: GCF_026930045.1. Taxonomy (NCBI): domain Eukaryota; kingdom Metazoa; phylum Arthropoda; class Arachnida; order Araneae; family Uloboridae; genus Uloborus; species Uloborus diversus. The sequence goes on from NC_072739.1 coordinate 6,303,392, forward strand.
CACACGAGCGGCTACTGCACGATAAGACAATCCAGCTTCACGAAGGCCGACGATTCTGCCCCGTTCAAACTCTGAAATTTGCTCAAATTTTGCTTTCTTTTGTCAAAGAGGCATAGTAAAGATTCAGTTAACGTTTACTCTAGCATATAACCACCGATAACCATACACGCCTCGCTACAGCCGTCTATTTATATTCGGATCAATCCGCCGTTCAGAGGGCGCTGCTCAGCATACGCATGCACTACAGGTCTGCAATTCTAATCATTTGCATATCATGCCCTACTTTTCATTTCCTGCAATTTTCAGCTCACTCGCGTAAGTCCTTCGTGGTGTTGCAATTTTCACAAACAGGAGTGCTGATATATATATATATATATATATATATCTGCAAATAAACCAACAATAACTAAATTGCTTTTTACTGATCCTATATAAATATTTTCTTCTGGGAGACAATCGGATTTTGTGACAAATATTGTTGGAACCTTTAGCCAGAATGGAGTTGAATAGCATAAGTGAAACTAAATCAGGTTCCAGAATTATAGATTCAGTATAAGCAATAAAATAGTATGAGACCCCAATTTTGGAATCCCAAAATAAAGAACACCTGAAAACTGTAACTTTAGTCCTTAAAAAAAAAAAGATTTTTCTTTTTTCAAGTTTAAAAGTCCAAAATTTTTGACAATTAGCAATTACTTTTTGAAAACCCAATACTTTCAGTTCAGCCTTTTTAAAATGTTTTTTCGTTGCCACGTGTTATGCATAAATAAGCGTTTTGCAGCAATGGGTTAACACTTTCGGTTCACAATTCTTTTTTTTTTGTTTCTTCTCATAAGTATGCGATAAAAAGCCTATTGAACAAATGTACAAAATTATTTTTAGTAAAAATATGATTATTTATTGTATTGATCGCACATTTCATAAAAATAACAAGAAGTTCTGTCTAGAACTAGACGAGCCTACTTTCCCGTATACCCATACTACTTTCTAGTACCTGATCAATATTCTCAAAAATAGCTAAAATTGCAAATTTTTTCAAACATATTTTTAAAATACTTTAAGCTGATTTCTAGGAATAAAATATTCCTCACTCATCTAAAAAAATTAAATGCGTAAAAAAAACAAAAAGACAAAAAAAAAAAAAAAAAAAAAAAAAAAAAAAAAAAAACGAACAAATAAAATAGCAGCAACTTTTAAACAAAGCAGCTAATACACTTTTTTCCATTGCAAAATATCTTTAACAGTTTTCAAAATGAAAAAATAATAATTAAAATTAATAAGCTCATTAAAATAAATACATCATATCAAAAAAAAAAATAGTTTCTTTTTCCCCTGTTGCCAAAAACATTTTTTAAATAAATTAATGCACTTACCAAAAAAAAAAAATAATAAAAAAATAAAATAAAATGTCAATTTAAAGAAATAATTTTCATTGTCAAAAAAAAAAAAAAAATAGTCTGCGCATATTTTTATGTAGAAACATAGACTTCGAGTTTATTCACCAAAAACTGAGTACCTAAATTGAAACTTTAGCGTAAAAATAAAAACAAGTCATATCAACAATAATTATTTCACAGTTAAAACCAGGGCAGCGGAGTCGCAGTCGAAGTCAATCTCATTTTGAGATAAAGGAGTCGGAGTCGAATATTTAAGAATCGGAGTCAGTCATTTGTCCTCGGTGTATAAATTTTTGCCAAAGCTACGAAGTCAGAGTCGAAGTCCGGGAGTCGGAGTCCGATTAATTGTCGGGCACAGGAGTCGGAGTCGGAGTCAAGTGCCCCTAAATTCTCGGAGTCGAAGTCTGGAGTTTGGCGTCAAGAGTTATTTCCAACAAAATTTGTTTGAAGTAAATCCGCCTTCAAGTACGGAATCTACATTGACTTTCAGTTTCCCCGTAGGCGCTAATGTTAAGGGATTTGAACTGTTTAAAATTGAACGGAAAATTGTTCAAATCAAAAAGATATTTTATATACAAGTTTTTCATCAAAAGCTTTTTCCTACAAAGTTTGTTTGAAGCAAATTCGCCTCACAGTTCGGAATTGCCTTGAATTTCCCCGTAGGCGCTAATGTTAAGTTTTTTTGAACTGTTCAAAATTGAACAAAAAATAGTTCAAATCAAAAAGTAAAATATGGGAATGAGATGTCCTCGCCGAGATCTTTTGAACAAAAAAAAGTTTTTCCGAATCGGACTATTCATTCAAAAGTTATTAGGGGGGGGGGACAGACAGACATTTTTCCCCATCTCAATACCCTACTTTCCAATTTTTAATTTTTCGATATTTATTTAATTATTTTATTTATTTTTGACTTTTTTTTTGTTTTTCGTGATATTTTTAAGATGCATTAAGCCTTCTTTCATGCTTTTTTCTTCTTTTTCTGACTTTTACTGGGAAAGTAGGCTAAAAAGCAACATCCGCGGACTATATGCCACTGGAAATCATCTCCGACTTTTGTTTTAGTATTATCAAGAAAACTTTCATTCAGATGATAAAAAAATAAAAGAAATTTAGCACAACATTAGCAAAACTAGGAAAAAACTGACAAATTTAATACCGTACGACAGAAGAGTTTTCACTATTTTTTGAGTCAGAATCCAAAATCCGGAAAGTTCCGAAATCTGGAAAGGTCACGGTCCCAAGCATTCTGTATTTGGGGTCCCATACTGTAGACAATATTTGTTAAGAAACTTAGCAAATAATAACTATACTCAGCATAAAACTGTGCTAAAAAAACATTTTAAAATATATGCTTCCATTTTTTTAAAATAAAATTACTCATTTCATCGCCTCAGAGCTAAGACATCTAATCCCAGAAATAATACTAAGATATCCTACTGTTGCTCTGAGGCGATGATATGCTGTGTTTGAAAAGTAAAAAGGACCTTCCTCAAAAATCAAGCCGTATCTGAATGGATTTGATGTGAATGATGAAACAAATATTAAATAATTACTAATAAGCAATTTTTAAAACATTTTTTGTGAAAGGATTTTTTTTTTAATGGCGTTTGATTTAAAAGTTCCATTATATAAAAATTTGAAACCTCAATATTTTTTAGTTATATTTTAAAACACAGTTCTACTAAATAGTTTCAGAAAGAATTTAGTAACCAGGTCTTACTTGACCTTAAAAATTGAAAGAGTAAGAATGGTTTTCCAAGTTGTAAAAATATTGTAAAAGGCTTTTGAATAATGAAACTAAGGATGGACATTATAAATAAATGTTGAAGAAAATTTGTTAAAATATCAAATGAAAACAGCGAGTATACTTACAATTTTTCCAGCAATTTTATTTTGCTTTGAACTAGTGAAGCTCGTTTAGCATTATATCGAAATTTGTCAATAAACACCTAAAAATGTAGAACAATATAGGATAAAGGGGATGGAAATAAACAGCTGAAAACAAAAGACTGAAAAGTAAAAATCTTTATTTTATATACAAAAGTATCCTGGGAGCATTTGTATCCTAAAGTCACAGTACAAATAATGAACTTATATTATCAAATAATCAGAAATGAATTACTTGATTTTGCTCCGATACTTGTTTAAATTATAAATATAAACAAACATGTAAATTTCTAATAAGCTCCAAACCTTTTTTTTTTTTTACTATTTCACAGAATGAATTAATTTGAGTTTTTTTTTTTTTTTTATCCTCTTGGAAATTAGTTAAGGATGTTCTGCAAACGATCAAAGGTTTTTTTTAACCTATGGCAAAGATTATCAGATTGAGGTAGTTTGAACAAAAAATTAATAGTTGTATATATTTTTAAAAATAAGTTTCTTTTGGATGAATCTTCAAAGCTTCTTTCTATACAATTCTAAAAAGAAAATCAGAAAATGTGTATGTCTATTGAGTAGATTTGTTCATTCATTAGATTGTCTCACCAGTTTTTAGTTAAATCCACAAAAAACTTAAAGCAGAACTAAAACAGTTCTCACATTTTCTTAAATTAAAAATTACATATCAATGCCGACAGAGTTGTGTAGAGGTTAAACGTTGGCCTCTTATGCCTAAAGGTGCAAATTTGAACCTGGCTCCAGTCAGTGGATTTTCAAGATGAAGCAAAGCAAGTGTTTGTGTCGTATGATTATGCAGCATGTAAAATATCCCTTGTATATTTGCTTGGCTTTGAATACTCTAGGCAAAATCAAATTGTGAGTGAAGTTTTGCATTGTAAGTAGAGCATAGAGGTCCAAGGAGAGGTACAAGGTAGGAGCGATCGCCCCTCCCTTGCATCCGCATGTTTTCCAAATTGATGTTATAAAACGCAGGTGTAGGCTACTTTTGACGACATCAATTAAAGGAATGGAGTAAACCCCCAGATATTTTTCAAAATACAAGTCTTAAACATGCAATTGCAGACATTTCATGTAGCGTCTGGAGAAGAAATGGTTCTGTTTCTTCTCTCTGGTAATTTTTGAAGCTGAAGTTCCAAAAAGTGCTACTTTAGACAACCGTCAATCATGTAAGGGGGAGGGGGTTTCGAAACCTTTTCCGGAATCACTAAAAATCAAAGTTCTAAAATGCAATTTTATAATTGCTCTTTCAACGGAAAAAAAAAGAATAGGTACGGAGATCTTTTTGTATAAATCTCGATATTTTAATAGCATCAAAGAAAAAGAATGGCGCCCCTCCTCCCAACCATGCAAGATATGTGGTAGGAAAAAAATCAACCGCCCTCTGCTTGACCACAGTTTCTGTATCCGCCCATGAAAAGGCCTCCATCTGGTGGGGAAACTGGGGTTAAAAATTCTCATGGTAACAGCATCTGCCAATAGTGGTGCCACATCAAAAAATAGTTGCCAGTTTTTGGGGAATGCACTAGCTCTGCGAATGGTAGATAGCCACTATGAAGCCCCATTTGAAACAACAAAAAATAAACATCAATAAAAAAAAAATCATTAATGTCATGTACTAAATATCACAGCGTCGATCGATATTTTGAGTTTGAAAATGAAGTTAAGCTTATATATAAGTGTTCATTAACTCATCAAACTTCCATGTCTAATTTTATTTAAAGTGGTTGCTGCATTTCATTAGCTATGTTAACCAAAAGGCTTGTTAAGGTTTAACTTAAAGTCTTAAGTTAATTTAAAGGTCAACCGATCCGCTTCTTTCAGCAAAAAAAAAAAAAAACAATAATAATAAAGACAGCTTAATGTACATTGTATTATATTCAAAATGTTTATGGATTTTTAAACATACAGTTAACAGTAAAAATTATTACCTGCACATGAGCCTTATATTGTTGTTGTGCTTCATATTCCCTCTGCTGGTGTTTTAGTTTCTCTGTCATCGTTTTCACAAAGTTCTCATAATTTCCTCGGTAACTTTCAATGTGTTGTGAATGAAAATGCAAGATGTCTGTCGCAACAGTGTCCAGAAAACGTCGATCATGAGAAACTACAAGAATAGTAGATTCCCATGTCTGTAAATAAATTTTTGAACAGTTAATGAAAAAGTTTTACCCATGTAATAGTTAACTTTTCAAAAAATGGTTTTGAAACCAAACCATAAAAACTTGTGGAAGAGATACATAACTTTATTGTTCTAGTGTCTCTTTTTCAGCAATTAAAAATATATTTCTTATAACCAGGGTCACATTCTATGATTGAAACATTGATGATAAGCTGTTGAATCCTGAAAAGGAGCGATGCTAAAGGGATGTAATAACATTCACGAAATCAACACTTAGTAGACAATAACGAAGCCGATACCCGATACTTCCTTCCAAAAAAAATCATGTTGTCAACGAGGAATTCGCGTCAGCTCTATAATTTTTTACTCATGAAAAACTCGCATTATAGCCCTTTCGCGTAAGTCGTATCGCGTTGCAGCGGGAGTCGACTGTACTTTACATTTCAATACCGATAGTCACCTAAATTTCCTTCTTTTTGTATATAATTGTGAATAAAATTTAAACCTTTTTTTTAAAATTAAAACTTATAAATCTCCAAGCGAGATCTTTGGTTTTAAATGACATTGCCTTTCCTTAGATGTTAATTTATGAAAATATAACGAGTGTAACGAACGTACCCTCGTAACGAACTTACCCCCTCATGCTAGGGAAAAAATCCTTTTTTAACCGATCTGGCCTTGATTTGACAATAATGAGGGCCAAAGGGAAATTAAAACCGGTGTGGTCAACAGGTTTTGCAAGAATAATTTCAACATATCCTTATGTTGTCATAACAGGAAACTAAAATGAGGTTGTTCACAGGGTTAGCAGCTCTGCCCCAGAAAAAATACTTGCTATGAAAGCCACATAAAAAAATCCTGTACAGCCTTTAAGAAGACTAGGTCTTTATTAAGCCCATAGAAAAGATGCAATGACGGCATACTCGACAACTTAGCCATAATATAAAATTATAATTGAAAGACAAGTCCAAACAATGGGTTGAGCACAGGGCTGCAGAGAGCCAAGGCGGGCCCTTAGTCAGTTCTGTCAGTGGGCCCCCTGCCCCAAAAGAAAAAAGAAAGAGGGGGGGGGAATCAAAACTGCTTACTAGAAAATAATTAACTCTATAAAAGTGCTACAACAGTAAATACCATAAGAGTGAATTTTACTTTATCTGTAAGTTTCCACTTATTCGGAGTTTTTTCTCCCCTTCATTCTTTCTTCCTTTTCTGTCTTTCTTTCCTTTCTGTCTTTTTTCGTTTTTTTTTTGCGTCAGTGTCGCCGGGCCCCCTAAAGGCCCGGACCCCTAGTTTCCGACTAGGCGGACATGGCCTCTTGTCGGGCCTAGTTGGGTGGGACAGAACTGTGGAGCAAGCCAAGGCCCACCAAGCACTGTAAAGCCCAAATACAGATGTGACGACAGCAACAGGCTCTTGGCCCAGCTAGGCTGGCCCTAGTCAGTTTATTAGTCCCCAATGAAGATCAATGGCCTTCTTAAAGCTATCCACCAACTTGCTCATTACCGCCTCTTCCGGTAAACTGTTGCAAGTTCCCACAACCCTACTAAAGTAGTAACTTTTCCTATTTTCCTTGAGCTATCAATTGCATTTACATGCTACATGAGTTACTCTGAAAAACATTCACAGTAAATAATCATTCACTAACTTGCTAATTAGCTATGCCCAACAGAAAATTAGCGATTTTGGTACAGAAACAAATGCATCTTTGAAACAGATTGCACATAACAAAAGCTTTATGTATAGAGATTTTCATGCAAATTGGTATGACTTTCCTAGAATATTTTCATTGTTAATGAAATTATATAAATGAATATAAGACAGATTGTGGCAAATGAAGAGTAAGAAATAAAGGCCCTCTTTTTACCAAGCATATGCAGTTTAGATGTACAGATAGCATAACAATTTTGAGTTAAAGTGAGAAAAATATTTCTTATAAACTCCAACAAAACAAACTTGAAAAAATTTACTGGGATTTTAATTCGGGAAATTTTGTGGGCTCAATACAAATGTCTTGATACATTTAAACATACTTTAAACTAAGACTTGTTAAATATTTTCATCCAAGTTACAATATTAATAATGCAAAATAATCTAAACATGCCTACAGTAGAACCTGAATTTGACATTCTTGGGGGTTTATTTGAATGATGGATGCAAGCAAACAATGAATAAAAGTTGAAATAAAATAATATGGCCTGAAATAACATATGACAGTAATAAATATGCTGCAACTCTAAGCAACAAAGCAACTACTACACAGTTCAAGTGTTTACTTGTTGATAAATTAGACAAAGAAACTCTGACATTGCAAATGCAATCTTCTATTTGCTACTTTTAACGCACACTCAGAGCTTTGGCATCAGCGCCAGACACGCGAAAGAGAAACTGGCGCCAGCAGCAGCACAACGAACAGAACAATAAAAGCTAAATGTACTTATTTATTGATTTTTTGTAAATAGAAAAAGTATTGTTATGTTGCAATTAATATATTTATGGGTAAATATTAAAATAGGTGCACTAAAATAAATCACTAAAAGCGCCCCTCAATAATGGTGATTATTTACAAAAACTAATTTTGGATTATCGAGTATACTACAGAAGATTTCAATGAAGTTTCAAGCTTCTACTTAGGAAGTTGGAAAAAGGAAATGAAGGCAAGCGTTTACCTTTATTTCACAACTGATAAAATTTTTGGTTCCAACACTGAAGACTTGAAGAGAAAAATTAGTGATGAACTAATTGGAAAATTTATAACCTATATTTTTCAGCCTAAAAACCTTATGTATAAGCCAAAAGAATATTGCATTGAAAGGAAGGAGACAAATTTAAAAAGGATAAATTTTTTACACCTAATTCAATGACTTTAAAAATAGGTTACATAACACAATAATCAAATTCAATAATACACTAAAAATAGTTTTATGATACTATACTAATTGATTAATTTATTCTGAATCATTAAATCTTACCTGCAAATAATTCTCCAGCCATATAATAGCTTTCATATCCAACATGTTCGTAGGTTCTGTAAAAGTTTATTTTGTTTAAAAAATTTAAACAGAATCAAATTAAAGATAGAATTAAAAAGCTAAACAAGTAAAACAGTATGTTTCTGCATATGTTCCTAGTACAAACTTACATTTTGAATCTAATCTTTGCTAAATTTGGCAAGGAGGCACTGTCATATAAACAGATTCTCATAGGGATTTTGAAAGTTTTAAAAAGTTTGTATAGCACTAGTGAAAATTCATAAATAAATTTGCATTCCTACAAGAGCACTTGTGCGCAACTGATTCTTCATATAAATGGAGACATACGATTCACAGCCATGTGCTGGAATGTTGACTTGTGGGAGATTTTCAACCCGCCAACCTTTTGTTTAATTCATATGGGTGAGCAATGCTGGAGTTAGAGAGCGGGGAGGGGGATATGCAATTCCCTGAAGTATTTGGCTTATTGTTGTAATAATAATGCAAATTTAATATTAATTGGTTTAAAACTGGCAATTTTGAAAAAGATAATTTTCAAAATTAAAGCTGGTGTAAGTAAACTAAACTGACCTTTTTTGGCTAAACAAAATTCCTCCCCCATGACACCTACACTACAAAAAGATGTGCTTTTCACCAAATTGTTTCCCCATTTATAGCACTGCAGCTTAGCTTTAGAATTTAACACTATTTCCCTCTAAAATTCATTACACAAACCCAAGCTGTAAACAAGAAATCACCAATTTATGCAGTAATAAATATGCATGGTTTTTTACAAATAAAAGATATTGTTAAAAAAATTTTAATTAAAAAAAACCCTATTTATTTCTGAGTAGACAAAATGAAAATGAAAAACATTCTACATGAATTCATTTAAATGTCTTTTGTATTATAAAGGCTTAAGTAATGCCAGGTTTAAATTACAATCATTCATAATTTCATTTTACCACTTAATTAATCATTATCTTAACGTTAAGAGTTAAATTGAAAAACCAAAGTAAATAAAGCACAAAAATACAGCAAATAGCTATTTCAAGACTACAATAGAGTCTCTTCATCAGTGAAAAAAAAAAAACTCAACACACAATTAGAAAATTGCAAGAGAACTGACGTCAACAGATACAGATAGGAATTTATATGGGCCAGAGCGGAGCTCTTTTACCCTGTATGAGGGAAAGTCATGAAGGAGTTGATTTGAAATGGTGTAAGGGGGGGGGGGGATGGAGTGAAAAAAAAAAAAGGAATCTTTTCAGGACCACACTATATACATATTTACAGGGATTACATAATTGAAATGACAGGAGAATTGAATGATCCGGAATATGATAAGAACCGAGTATATACAAGTATTTGCATGGTATGTACAAGTGGAATGAAAACTGATAGGCCTAGTCCTATCAGTGCCGAGAATGAAAAGAAGCTTAGGCAAAACCTAAGCAAACAAGAATCATCAACAGATGAACATAGCATCCGATGGCATATTTTTGCCGCCAGAATTAAATGTGAAGAAGATTTGATCGAAGATCAGTGGGTTTTCGTGATAACCAAGTTTGGTGAAGAAGTTTGTGGTGGTGTCAACAATATAGTTTTTGATGTAAGATATCCCCGAGTCCTTATGCAGGGTTTTATTGGAGACAAACCATGGAGCTCTAAAAATTCTCCTGAGAATTTTATTTTGGAGAGTTTGAATTTTTTTGATGTTACTAGGAGCTGCATATCCCAAGCAGGGGATACTGTATATGAGTGCAGGGCGAATGATCGAGGTGTAAAGTAGCAGTCTGCTTTTAGTGTTCAGTGAGTTATTTTTATTAAGGAGAGCGTATAAATAGCCCACTTTGACATTGGCCTTTTTTGATAACTTGTTCAATGTGACAATTGAACCTGAGCCGTCTGTCAAGATAGACGCCCAAGTACTTGACATTCTTAGAGTATGGGATAGTGTCTTTTCCCACCATGATTTTCTTGGGATAATTTTTGATGTTGTTAGGTGAGAAGCAAATTGCTTGTGTTTTGTCAGTGTTGATGGCCATACGCCACCTGTTTAACCTGACGTCAACCACAAGGACGCCGGTATTTATACCAAATGTGCCAACCAATAGGAATTCACGATACAAGACGACAAACAACCAATCAGCGAACAAGTCATCCCCATGGTGCGCAGCCATCCCGGAGGAACAACCAATCAGAAGCCAGGAAACAAAAAGAGGGAGAGAAAATGAACAACCACGAAGACGCAACAACAAAAATTTCTTCCAAATACAGTAAAACCTGTGAAGTTAACCACCTAAGTTGACCGCTTTTTTCATGCACGGAACTAGCCTTTATCATATAAATCAACCTTTGTAAGTTGAACACTAAAATAGTGCACCGCAAGTGGTCAACTTACACAGGTTTCACTGTATCAGGAAAAAATGGGGTGCTGAAAAAATCATTGACTAGAGAATGAGAATTCTTCAAAAAAAAAAAAGTTTCCCAGAAATCGAACTCATAGACTGAAGAACATTTACAAATAAGTTTGGCAGATTAAAAATCAAAACAGTGGTCAGATGTCCAACAACTTATGTAAGCAAGAAACCTTCCAAAAAGTTTTCACACATTTAATCGATGTTTGGTTATCATTATCAAAGCTTTACCCCATGCTTGCTATTAATCACCACAGTACTTAGTACTTAGCACTTTTCTGCTTATCACCCTAGCACAAAACTCCATTCAAGTGTTTTTCATGACAAGGAACCCCTTTTTCCTCAATAGAAAAAGTTAACATGTGGATAAAATATACATTTACATATTTTGTGCTGTATCAAAAGCTTTTTTTAAAAAATCATTTTATTAAAGAATTATTCACAGATTACATTTTTTTAATTAAAAGCATTAGTACTGTTATTTTTAATCATGATTGTATCAAACATAAGCTTTAGACTAGTTTGAAATTAAACGTGAATCAATAGTTAAAAGGAGGAATTAATGTGGCTGCAAAAACTTACCATCAAGTAATAACAAATCGGGTCTGCAAATAAAAATTTAAAATTATTATCCACTAAAGAAGCATAAAAAACTCTTCAAATAATAACATTTGAAATTTACATGAATTTGTTCAATGTACTTTAAACTTACTTAGAAAATAAAGCCCTAGCTAATGCTATTCTCATTCTCCATCCACCAGAAAATTCTCTAAAACAGACAAGAAAATAAAATTAACACATATTCAACATTTGAAAAAAAATAAAAAAAAAGGCCCGGGGGGGGGGGGGGGGGGGGAACCAACCAAGAATAAATACATTCACTTGCATTTTATCAATTTGTGAGCTTTAAATGGGTTTTTTTAATAAAAAGAAATTGTATAAAGTTGAATTTGTTTCTGACAAATTAAAATATTAGCAATGAAGGAATGCAGCCAGGTTTTTATACGTTATTTTTTATTATATTATTAACTTTTTTTCTTTACCAATTTCTATCCATTATAGTTAATTACTCCACGTTTCTAACAGTTAAAGTTCTACAAGTTTATCTTTTCGGATTTTTCATTCACACAAAATATATGAAAATAACTTTAATGATTTTTTTAAAAGTTATCTTTACTAATAATAAAGCTGAAAGTCTCTCTGTCTGGATGTCTGTAGGATCTCTGTGACGCACATAGCGCCTAGACCGTGCGGCCGATTTTCATGAAATTTGGCACAAAGTTAGTTTGTAGCATGGGGGTGTGCACCTCGAAGCGATTTTTCGAAAGCACGATGTGGTTCTTTTTCTATTCCAATTTTAAGAACAAAATTATCATAAGATGGACAAGTAAATTACGAAATTATCATAACGTGGAACCGTAACATGGGCACAAGCCAATTGGTGAGATACGAAATTATCATAACGTGGAGCCGTAACATGGGTGCAAGTCAATTGGTGAGAAAATTCACCATACATTATTTGTAAATATACAGGCGAACCAAAAGACCTTTTATTTTTTCTATTACGGGCAAAGCCGTGCGGGTACCACTAGTACTATAATATATGCAGAATCATCAATTTATGCAGTAAGGAATATGCGTGGTTTTTTACAAATAAAAGATATCGTTAAAAATTTTTAATTTAAAAAACCCTATTTATTTCTGAGCAGACAAAATGAAAGTGAAAAACATTCTACATGTATTCATTTAAAAATCTTTTGTATTAGATAGAAAGGCTTAAGTAATGTCAGGTTTAAATTACAATCATTCATAATTTTATTTTACTACTTAATTAATCGTTGTCTTATCGTAAAGCGTTAAATTATTGCAAAAATATGTAGAAACAATAACATGTAAGTGCAAAGAAAATACACTTTATAAAAAACTGCCAGGGAAAAAAGGGGAGGAGTATTAAAATAAAAACCATTTTTACTTAAGAAAAAAGCATGCACTGCCATTTATTTTTCCCCTTAATAACTAAGCTTTCATGAACATTCATAACACAATGGCATTGAATAATGCATAAGCAGAAATACTGCAGTGGTGTATATCCCTCTGCTTGCATAGAAACAGAAAAGATTAGAAGGCATAGTGAAATGTAAATAATCCCATTGGGAACAAACTTACTTCGTAGCTTTCCTCTGCATTTCTGGCGAAAAACCTAAACCAGCTAATATAACAGATGCTCTGGCCGGAGCTTTGTCTGCTTCAATTTGCTGCAGCTCCATGTAGATTTCTTGTAACCTGCCACTCAACTGATTATCATCAGGTGCTGGGCTGAATAAAAGGGGAACATTGCTTGAAAATAATTACAGTAATGAAAACAAATTCTTCTTAAATTTAAAAACAGTACAGTGGATTAGCAAATGCCTCTAAGCAAAATTACACTAGCTTTCATCAGTTCCTTTTTGAAATACTCTTGGGGGGAAAATCATTTATTCAACCATTCCATTTTTAATCATAGCACTAAGTAACACAATTTTCGTTTCTCAGGGGTCGGAATCTTAGAGCAGGAATTAAAATGTAGGGAGCAAGTCCAATCACTAGCTTAGCAAAAGCTGACCCAAAGATCCCAAGTCGAGTGACTCAACAAGGGCAAATGGTTAGCACGCTTTGCATGAAACAAGCAAAAGAAACCTGATTTCTTCCCATGTTTTGCTTTAAAGTCTATCACCTGACTTGGGGTCTTTGTTACATGAATGAAAGTCTTCACTCCATTCAATTTTATCTCTTCTCAATGGTCCGAATAGAGGTTTAGAAAAATTTAGGACACAATTTGGGCAAAAATTTTAAGACAACAAATAACAAAAATGAGCAAAAACTAATTTCTCTATTTTGAGCATCTGCTTCCTTTTTGTCAACTTTGTTATGAACCAGCATCCCTTTCCTCAAGAAAAAAACTATAAGGAACTTTTTTTCCCCTTACAGGACAATCAGAAGTAACTCCAAAGTCCTCCTTTTCTCACAAAATATTGCACTTTAAAAAAAAAGCCCTAGCTTTAACACCTTGTAAAAATAAACCTTAAAACATAAATCAGTCACAATCAAAATAATAAATAAAACAAGTTACAAACAATCCACGTTTAGTTACGGTTAATCCGTTTCAGACTCAGTCCTGACAAGTGAATTTCTGCGAAGCGGGATACTTTATTTATAATTCGAATATTTTCCAGTTAACGCCTCCAGACATTAAAAAACAACTTTTTGTCGCCATTACACAGCTGTAATACCCAAAACGTTCTCCAAAACATGAGAAAAAAAGCCATAATAGGGTGCTGTTATCACTGTGCATTACACTAATAAATATACACACACAGTTCTCACACAATAAAATTTGAAAATAGCGCAACTTGTTTAATAATGAAGTAAGTGCAAATGAGTGACAGTATCTCCCCTGTTCCACCTCATTATTCCTTTTGCTTTAAATGTGATATATATACTTATTGTTTGCAAAATAATTAGTTGAATTTGGCTGCAGATGCATTGTTTGCAATAATACAACAAATATATACTCCCCAACAAGTGTTAATGGTTTGAGCAATTTTTAACACTCTTTTCAGCATTTTTATACACCCCCCTTCTTAAGAACTAAGATAGCCCATCAGAACTCGCCTAACTTGAAAACAATATTTTGTTACTCTTTTAAAGAAAAGAGTTAATATAAGCCCTATAAAAAGTTTCTTTATTTTTTATAGTAAATTAAAAAAAAAAAAAGTTTTTGCTTTTTATTTAAAAATTTAAGTGCAACATTTATTTTTATTTTTTTTAAATTATTATTATTTGTTTATTTATTTTTATTTATTTATTTATTTATTTCAAGAACTGATGATTGCTACAATGTTTTTTAACTTCCCTCTAAAATTTTACAGTATATATGCAATGCTGTAACAAATTGCATATGCGATACTTTTCTCTATACCACACCATTTACTGTAGTGGTTTAAGATTGCCCTTATTGTGTTTATTGAAAAGTGTAAGTCCCTGATAAAGTGGCTACTACTGTAACAATAATAAAATGGCTTCAAAGTGAAATTGGCATTAGCTATAATTTTGGATTTTTAAGTCTACCATTTGCCATTTCATATGCTAGAGGCCTTTTTTGCACCACACTAATGCAAGTGTGACACTAAGTTTGCAGATCCCTAAGCAAGAAGTGAGCAAGCCTTTCAACCACAACACATTTTCAACATATAATCAAACTTCCTAACATTCATGGTGCATTTTCAATATATTCTCTATGTATGCTCAATGGTTTGTGCTACCTGGATAATACTGATAGCTAAGTTCAATTGTGATTAATGTAATTCTATGACCATTCACAAAGACAATAGAATAAGAAACACCAAACCACAGCAAAGTAACATCAATAAGCAATCTTGGTCATTGAAAATTATTTCTTCCGATACATATTTATATCCATAACTTAATAGTAGAATAGTTAAACATGCAAAAAGTGAACACAAATCTTACCTTTTACCATTCATTTTCTCTAGTAGTGACTTTTCTTCTAACATTAAACTTTGCCTTTTTTCATCACATTCTAAAACACTATCAAGGGCTATTGTGTCATTACCAACAACTTCTTGTTCAACATGTAAAATGGATATATGAGAGGAAATTTTTAGTTGGGCACTGAAACAGAAAAAAGAAATTTCCATTCAAATTCATTTTAAAATTTCCACATTACGTAGGACTAAAAAATGCCGGATTTTAAATATCGAGCTGTAAATAATTTGGTAACTGTTTTACAAGGCTTTTTTTGTTCTCAACGATATATCACTTAAAGCTGCATGTAGTAATTTGGAAAAAATTTTACAACTTAAAAAAAAGTTTTCAATTGGCTTTTTGAACTTTTTACAAAAGGGTTTTGCAACATTCATTTTCAAAATTCTTTTCGTACTAACATTTTTGAAATGCGTTAAGAGATTGAAAGTTGACTTTCATAATGCAGAAAAATGATCAATTTTTTCATGCTTATCTAAAATAACACCATCGGTAAGAAAAACTATTTTTATAGGGAAAAAAAATGTTTTTTCGAATGGTACCAACAAAAAGAAGATGCAAGGTGACAAACTTGAGCTACAGAACATTGAAAATGGCTATTTTTCAAGTGAACGATTTTAATAGCCACTTTGGATAGCAATATCTTTTAGGAAGTCAATATTTACGCTCTGAAACTTTTACCCATCAAACCCTTGTATATTGACAATAGAATTACTAAGCACGAGCTTTTGAATTATTCTTGTTCAGAATTAATGACATTCTAAAATCCAGGAAAAAGTTTCTCAAGACTTTGCATGTGCATTACACAAAAGTTACTGAACTCAAACTCACAAAAATACCAGAACAAATTGACAAGTAAATATTTTAAGTTCCTAAAATTTCAGACTTCCAGTGTGAAATTTTTTTCCACAACCTGAGCCTAAACATTGCAATTTGCTACAATAAACAGAATTTCAAGCTCATTTTTGTATCCTATTCGAAAGAATACCATCGAAGAAAAAACATTTTGACAGGGAAAAATGTGCTTTTTTCATGGTATAAATGAAATGAAGATGCGAGGTGGCCAACTTGAGCTACAGCGCTTTGAAAATAGGCTATTTTTCACTTGAACGGTTTTGATAGCCACTTTGGATGACAACACCTTTTAGAAAATTGATATTTAATCGCTGCAACTGTAACCTATTAAAGAAACAACTGTTTTTACAATATAATTACGAAGTACGAGACTTTGAATTATTTTTGTTCAGCTTTTATGACGACCTAAAATCCAGGAAAAAATTTCCCCACTGTGCTTTTACACGAGTTTACACGCGTGCTACAAAAAATGTAATAAGCTCAAATTCACAAAAATACTTGAGTGTATTATCAGCCAACTGTACTTGAAACTCCTAAACTTTCAGGCTTCCAGTGTGATGAATTTTTCTGCAACCTTAGGCTAAAGATGGCAATTTGTCACAAAAAGCTAATTTGCCATTTTGGGGTCATTTTGTTTGGAGAGATCCTAGATCCTCAGGATTTGGATCTCGGAAGCTGAAATTTTGCTTGGGTTAGTTTCAAAGGCATCTCTACACCTCTATAAAATTTCATCCAAATCGGAGATGGTCGAGCGGAAACCACTAGGTCACTTGACGTGGAATGACTCACAATTTATTTCACTTACCTGGATATCATTTTGAGCAAAGTACTCTTTCCGATTCCATTCCGGCCAACCATGCCAAATCTACGCCCATACACCAGGGTTAAATCAGCACCAGTCAACAAAGTCCTAAATGAATGAATTAGCAAAAAGTAAGTTGCCATATCAAGACATTTTATAAGAGTGTTTATGAATTAGAAAAAAACTAAATCACACTTAAGTAATTAAAACAGCAATAAAATATTTTCAGCACTGCAGAAATTTAAAAATAATTTTAGATTTGCTTTAATACAACTTATCAAAAGCCACAATATCAAACAAATTTTCAATACTTAATCTGCCCTGTTCAGAAAGAGGTGCAATTTTTGAATTTATTTGGTTATCATATTCAAAGCATTAGACAAAAATTGTTCAAGATGATTCAAATAAAAAATATAGTAAAACGCTTTCATCTATGGAAAGGGACCAGCTTCATTGATCAAGATACGATATTGGATAAAGTTACTATTAAAACATCGTCAACATTGAATGATTGGAATTATTGACTTAAACAAGATGCATAATAAACACAGCACCATGGTATTTCTGCAGTTTCACTACAGAAAACACGAAATTAAATGAAATATATATATATATATATATATATATACACAACATGTGACTTCCTCTGCAGTCTATTAAATGATCTATAGTTTTTGATAGTTGAATGAAATAAATGCTATACTCTTATATGTGTATTAGAAGCTAAACATATTAAAAAAAAATCTTGATGAATTTTTGGGTTTTTTTAAATGAAATTTTAGATTTTTCCCTGCACTAATACAGTACGGTAAGCACTGAGGAGAATTTCAAATTAAATGTTTTTAAGAGTGTCGGAAACCTTAAATTACAGCGACGAAAACTAAATGGAATGCGCAAATGAAACAAAAATTCAATTTAGGTATTTGTAACCTTAGGGTGAACAAAAAAAATGTATTTGCCAATCCCCAGACTTATGAGCTGATGTGACACCACATTCCGTTTTATAATTATGTCACCTACTTGGCAACAAACGAATGACAAAAGCTAACAAATTGCAAAAGAAAATCGTGTGATATATCGCGAAATGATGTTACCCTGCATTGAAATTGGCATTGATTTGACACAAAAAAGAAGTAAAGAGCTCTTTTACTACATCTGACTAAAAGCAATAAAGGACATGCAGAACTACAACCTATATATGAAACTCCAACCTTTTATGGCAGGCTGTTTTTCAGCAGGGGTGTGGACAGAAATTTTGGGGCCCGACACAAATGACTTTCCCGGTCTCCCCCTCCATAGTGTTTACCCCTATAATTTACGCCTAGTTCTAAAAATATTATGCCCCCTTCAGGCTCAGGCCAACAGGTGTCCCTTCTCCCCCCTGTTTTTGAGTAATACGATATCAGACCATACATAACTAAAGTAGGCATATTTATACCTACCCACAATTGCTGTGAGAAAAATCCGTCATAACTAGCGTGGGAATGGTTTTGTTTTTTATACACGTGTAGCTGTATGTACATATGCATATACAGATTATTTTGAAAAACTAGTCAACATTTCCTTAATTGGAGGATGAGCAACATGGAAATTTTGGCCAAAATTTCCAACAATATTTTTTTTTTGTGATTACAATACTTCTGTACTTCAAATAAAGTATGTTATATATATATATATATATATATATATATATATATATATATATATATATATATATATTTATATATATATATATATATATATAAAAGTTTTCGGATAACCATTATTCCTCAATAAAAACAGGGGTCTGTCCAGGGTTTTTCACAGGGTCCGTTTTTTGTGAAAAATCAAATAATTTTGTGAAAAGTCAAATAATTTCTCGAAAGATCGTTTTTTTTCTTTTTTTTGTGAAAAAAAAAGAAATTTTAAATTTTATAAACATTAATAAATGTATTAAGAAGGAAGGAGGGAGCGAGGCTCATGGCGCAAACTGCGACATTGAAATTATTATTTCTGAAGGTTTTCACGGCAATGGGGGGACACGGGCGCCCATATAGGAGGCAAGGGGGGGGGCTCAAGCCCCTCCCCCCTTAGAAATTAGAACTTCCTTGCTTTCAGTACTTTTTTTCTTTGCAAAAATGTAAAAACATTTCTTTTCCAGCCATTAATGAATAATCTATTAAAAATGTCAAACTTTAATAACGCTAATCTGTATTGAAATTGGTGTCTACGGGGAAAATATCCTGCTAAATAATGGGGAAAATATCTGAGCCCCATTCCCCCTTAAAATTTTGCATATCGGCACCCATGAATGGGGAGGCATTGTTCTCCAGCGGATGGTCACTCCTGAAGTATTCAGTATCTATATATACCATTCCATATCTTATTAAATTATACTAGAAATATTTCCTGAAGATGTTGTATGGAGAGTAAAAACTTAAAAAATAATCGAAACAAAAATAAAATTTAGTCAGAGGTTCAGTATATATAACTTTTTGGTGGATGAAATTTTTAGAGCCCGGAAATTTGCTTATAACTTTTAAATTTTGTAATTTTTAATAAGATTAATGTAAATTTTATTTGTTTACCTCTGAATAAAGCGTAGTAAGCATCAAAAATGCGAAAAATTCAATTCCCATAGCGGATGCAAAAATATTGAAATTTTTAAAGTGAAGGTAAACATCAAAAGTATAAAAATGGCATATAAAAGAATTTATTTTAGTAAAATTCTTTTAAAATTGCATGTTAAAGGTTAATGATAAACATATTAATTATGTCTATCGACATAGTTGAAGCAAAAATGAAACTAAACCATCGATTCAGCCTTTAACTTCCTAACACTCATAAAAGAACACCGAACTCCGCTTAAACTAATGATTTCAATAAAAAAAAACAAGAATTTTCATTTGTTTGCCTCCTAACAAAACTTAGTTAGCATGAAAAATGAGTAAGATTCGATTGTCATGCCAGATGCAAAGAGATCAGGTTTTTTCAAAATGAAAGCATTAAAAGTAAAAAACGGCAAATAAAAGAGTTTATTTAAATAAAAGAAGTTTAGAATTACATTTTAAAAGGTGTACATGCTGAATATTACAAAAAACCACTGACATATCGCCAAAAATTTGGAGTAAGAAAGGAAAAAAGAAAGGAGGTGGGGAGATGTAGCATAACAGACAATCCCAGGCTTGACACCGGAAAAAATACAAGAATTCCGGTTTATAACCGGTATACAAGCACCCTTGTTAGCATCAAAAGTTCAAAACTAATATTTCTTATCAAGATAACATTAAAACATGTTAAAACATCATAAAGGAGCAAAAATTTCCAAGCTGGTAAAATGTTAGGATTTTATTCCAACTAAGTCCATGTAAAAAGCTTAACACTAGAGGTTATTTACCGTTCACAGGGGCGGCAAATGGGGGGGGGGGTCAAGAGGGGGCAGTCGCACCCCCACATTTTTTGAGCAGAATGATAAAAAATGGATGAATTCAATTTTTGTAAGTCGGAAATCAATGTTTATTTTTAAAAAATCTCGCTCGCTCTCAGTAATTATTTGATGAAACTCGATACATTCCCAGAATAGAAAAAGTATTTTTCGTTATTTGGATGATGACTTAGAAATTCATGAAGTATTTTCCTGCCTTTTCAGAACATAGAAAACTGATAGAGAACCATGGTTAATTTTAACTAAAGAAGACATTTCCTCATATAGGCTAAATATTTCATACTTGTGTGCCCAGTGCAATGATGGTATGTCCAATAAAAGAGGCCCGTTCAAAGTGGTGTGGCTGCATGGTTTTCACAAGAAAATTCCTCGATATTTTACATTCACTTTTATGCTCAGTTTTTAAGTTGTATATTTATTTAATGAGTGTTCATTGCTTTCTTCTGCTAGAAACACGTTTCAGCAGCTCAATACATTATATGCTTTCATAGAAACTTCTTAAAAATGCATGTGATTATTGAATTAAAAAAAAAATATATTGACAAATACCTTTTATGGGGCTCTATAATTATGTAATTATGAAATCTCGGAGTGACACAAGATAGTCTTCAAGAGTTAAAACCATTAAAACATTTCTCTATAACTTCAAAGCAGTGATTTGACACCTCGAAGAATTATTGCAAAAAGATTCTTTCCCAATGGTGAAAAAGCTCATGCCCTTCAGCATGTATGACTTTGTTTGAATTTTTGTTTAATTTGTTTGTATTGAAGAAATTTTTGAAAAATGCTTTTCTCTATCAAAACATCTTCAATCTGCTACCCTTTATTTTCGGACTATTCAAGCCACAGTTCAATCTACAATTGATCTGTGCACCATACTACCATAGTTCAATCTACAATTGAAACTGAAAAGAGATTTTACATAGATGTATATTTCAGTCAAACGTGAAACTTTTCAAAAAAATTCTTCGTCCAAGCCAATTTTAAAAAGGCGGAAAAAAAAATGTGACAAAAATCCACATGACGATGTGATTTTTGAATATTTTGTTTGTTGTAATAGATTCAGTTTCGAATGAAATTAACACAAAATTTGATGATAATTATTTTTCTGTAATGGTTGGCTCTGGATTGGATTTTGAAAACGAAACATAAAATGTTTCAATTATGAGTAAAATTTTTAGCATGAGGCAAGAAAAATTACAAGCAATATACCAACAGACCAGTTATCACATCCAGAGACTGCAGTTTCATCCTTGTTATGGACTCATCAGTCTGAAATTGTGAATA
Organism: Uloborus diversus; assembly: GCF_026930045.1. Lineage (NCBI taxonomy): Eukaryota > Metazoa > Arthropoda > Arachnida > Araneae > Uloboridae > Uloborus > Uloborus diversus. The sequence continues at coordinate 6,325,109 of NC_072739.1, forward strand.
ACAGAGCTGGAGGCAGATGATATCTCATTGAAACTGAGAGCACCGATGAGACTAGATTATTCAATGATGAAAAATTAAGCCCCTCACAATTTTTGAAGTTGCCTGGGTGGTTTTGAAGAGCAAGATATAAAAAGTGTTTTCATACATAACTTTGTTACTTCAATTATTTTTTAACTATTCCAATCAGCTCAGCTAGTAGAGAAAGATTTTTTTATGTCTCAGGAGGTCAGAGAATTATTTTCGAAGCACAATGGGCAACAGCATGACACTGAGCACTGGTAGATTAGTAACACGATTCCCTGCTCTTCCGAATTCCAAAAATTATGCAATAAAACTTTTCCAAAAAGGTATAAAATCTTTAGTATCGAGATGTTTTGTATGATAACTTATTAGAAAATGAATCAAAATTTTAATTGATTCTAAACACTAATTTTTATTCATATTAAACCGATTTTATGACACTTCCTGTTGGCTAATATCTGTTTGGTACCGAACTGTGATAAAACATATTTGAGAAACTCGACCCCCCAAATGAAATGCTGAAATGCCGCCCCCCAGCGTTCATGTTAATTTTATAGCTGGTAACAGTATCTGAAGTGATCACATTTCTTCCCCACCCTATACTGCCATGCTAAGCACAGATGTGGTATCTGCACATATTATCAAAATTGAGTTATTGTCACCAGGTGGTCGTTAGTAATTTAATTTACCTAAATCTCAAGCTTTTTGGCGATTTGTAAACGCGAAATATTAAAAAAAGCTTTAAGAAAAAAAGTCGTAACTGCAAATTTGCTTAGTTTGCTAAGGCAATTTGAACGTAAGTGACAAATACTAAGCCTTTAATGTGGTATCTGCGCAGTTACCACTTTTTTCCGTAGTAATTTGTAGATACGACTTTTATACCTTAGTAAAGCAGCAAATTTAATAATGTAGCAGTTTATTGTAACACAGAATATTAAAATTAGTTTACCGTTGAATAGTTGATACAGATTGATAATAAAAACTAATACAACTTTGCATAATTGTTAAAGTAAATATTCAGCTTTTTCTATTTAAATGGTTATTTAAAATGCGAATTCTAAAGATGAAATGCATGTAAAATATTCACTAATTCTTTCATGCAAAAACAAAACGCATTTTATTCTACGGCTAGTAATATTTTTATTTAAGTATTGTCTGCTGCCAAAATTATCTTCATGCTCGGTAAAAATGAATCTAGAAAATAAATTACTATTAAAAAAACACATTCTTTGAATATAAAAAACAGAAAATTGCTATGGATTACAGTTTTAACTGTCCGGAGTTTTGAAAATGGTATCTTTCAGAAGATAGATTCTGTTAGATTTGTATTACCAAATAAAGCGAAACAGCTAAGTTCAAAGAAAGCAGATGTTTTCAGTATTATTTAATGATACATTGAGCACGTTTTACTAAGCTATTTTTGTCGTATCTGTGCAGATACCCCTAAAAATGCCTAGTCATTGTCACTTACGGTGCAAATAGCTTAATATATGGAAAGGTTTTGAAAAGAAAATTTGTCGTAACTACATTTATTAATTTTAAATTAAGATTTTTACAAAAATACTCTCTTACGGTTTTTAGATAAGTTATTTACGAAACAACTACCGCAAGTTGAGCATTTAATTAAGTCATAAATCAAAGAAACGAGTTGTAAAACTTTAATCATCAATTTCTCATTTTGAGCTCTACTGCAGATACCACATCTGTGCTTAGCACGGCAGTATAGCTATTGGCAGTATAGCTATTCCGTTAGCAAGTTCAATTCAATTTGCTGATATATGTTATTATTGCTCAGATTGAGAGCAGGAAGAAAGGTGCTGAGGCAGCAATATCAAGCTGCAGGTTATAACATTTTCCGGAGAAATCTATAAAAACAACATCATTTCTGGCTATTTTGATTCTGCTGTGATAAAAGAAGCAAGTTAAGTTACAAAAACAACTAATTTAAGTTTTGGTGATTAATTGCTTGCACAGTGCATAAGCCTCACAGAAATGTGAGCATCATAGAAATATGCTGACATTTCTTTTCAAAAATTAGCCATTATTTTGATTTCAGATTTGCTTTTACAATAAATAATTTGTGAAAGATCCGTTTTTGTTGATTAGAATTTTGTGAAGGGTCCATTTTGATCTATCTTATTTTTGTGAATGGTCCGTTAATGGACCCAAATTTCCTCTGGCCAAACCCCAGAAAAACTAAGATTTCAGATGGTCAACCTCATTGGATTTCTCTTGTGGTTTTTATTCTGTGAGGATAACAGGGATAATAGCAGATTTTGGTAGCAAAAAAGTATGATATTTTTGGTGAAAAGAAGAAAACGTAAGACAGGTATTTTCACATAAAAATTAGGACACAATTAAAAGGAAATTTCATGTTGTCAATTTGCCAGCACAGAGTTTTGCAAAAGAATAAAAAAAATGCTAATAATATACAGTCGAACTCGCTTATACCGAGAACCCGGATTTAGCGAGGAAATCAGAAATACTCGGTTGGTACAATGTTAAGTCTATGGGAGCATAACTTGCTTTTAATGAGCAAACCCTGCTCAAAGGGAGAAATATTTTTGCGATTCATAAAATTTCTATTGATTTACAGCTCAACTTAGACTGCTTTCGTAAACTGCCTTTAACATTCCAAAGTTAATGAAGTTACTGATAAATCATAAAGTCTGAGAACAAGCGATGACAGCACTTTTTGTAATTTGGAACAGTGATTAAAAAGAAAAAAAAGTAACTATGATGAATTTTTATGATTTTTTTCAACCTCGTTTTTTACAAGCACTCAGTTTTATGAGTAAATATTGCGGTCCCTTTGCACTCGTTGTAAGCGAGTTTAACTGTATTTAAAAAATAGGACAAAATTGTATGCTTACAACAAAAAAGTTTAAACTGATTCCTTTATTTTCCCCATAATATTCCTTATACTTTTATATGAATTTAATTCATAAATGAAATAATCTTGAAATTACAGCAAATTTTTAAGGTCTGCTGAAAGAGATGCAAGCTAAAAATTAGGAAAAGTAAGAATTTCATCTCAATAGTAGGACACAGTTCTGGGATAGTTTTAAGTTTTTAACACTTAAGCACCACACATAAACAATCAAATACATGAAAGAAGAAGAAATTGCATGGAATAAGAAAGGAAGTAAAATGCACGGATTTAGCAGCAGAACTGCACTTTCCACCACCTTAATAGTATGTAATGAAACTTGCAGTAAAATTTAAGAATTTATAAGTAAAAAACTTTATATGTATTAACCTTCAAAGCCTCCACAATGATTTCTACAACCAATACTTTATTAATTTTCAGAGGATAAATTGAGCATATAAAAAACTTGAAACATGATTTCACAATAACACTCAAACTGACAAAATATAATGAGTATTTAACAGGGTGCAAGCTGAGTTCAAACATTCTCCATCAAAAAAGCTAAAATTGGGGAAAAAAGCTTAAGCAAAATGCTAAAATGTCGAAGGTTAATAAATACATTTACATATCTTTTTCAATGACTATATTTGTTTCATTCCCAGATGAAAGCGAAATTCAAAATTCAGCCATGACATCTTTAGAAAAATAAATATACAGCAGCTAAAAATTTTAAATAAAAAGTTTAGAATCATACTCAGCAGTCAGCATTGAGAGGACCCAAGTTTGATTTTTAAAATGTCAGTAATGCAATTATTGGGGAGAAACATAATGCTTATTAAGACAAAGTGTTCTTAAACATGATGATAGCTTAAACATGTCAGCTAAGATTAATAATAAGATCAAGTTCATTATGGCCATGTTCGCTTGCTCTTTGATTGTGTATCATTTTTTTCTTTTTTAGCATAAAAGCAAAACTACCTTGCTTCATTTTCGTAATTTAGATTGTGTTTTCACATTTGGCGAAAAATGCGACCCTAGCGGAAACCCCGGTGTTTAATGAACATTGAAGAATTGGAAAGCTCATAAATTAAGCAGAAGCATAAATAAAATTACCTCTTTCAGTAAAGCATGCAAATTTACTCTGTTGAAATATTGTATTCAATACAAAATATATACATACTTGTCTCCAAAAGCTATATCAAAATTTTCAATTTTGATATCCATGCTTTTATTGGAGCCTTTTGAGTCCATCTTAGACTCTTTTTTGCTGCTTGCTTGAACAGCTGTAGCTTCTTTATTGATAATAGGCCCACTACTACAAGAAATTAAAATTTAGAAAAAAAAAATGTGTATATAAACTTAAATCATAAAATTAATACAATTCTTGCATTTATTAAAATTCACGCAATTAAAAGCCATATAAAGTATAGTTGGAGGAAAGATAACCTGTCAGTATTGTGAAGGCTGTGCATATCTTAATCACAGTATTACGAATCTGCCAGGTTAGATTTGTCTCAACTATAGATGTATTTATACCCTCCAGAATAAATAATTTCTATCATGTTTGATGAACATTAATTCTGATTAGTGAAAAAAATCTCCAAAACAGACAATTTATTTTTCAATTGCTACTTTTTTTTATTCAGAGACTAAAACGATGTGGTCAAGATAATGAATTATTAGATTCCGTTTCTACACTGTCGTGGGATGGTAAAGCGCAGTATCTGCATGAATGAGTTTTTGAGATATCTGAAGAAACATGTTTTGGATTCCATACATACCTTGCGTTCGACGAACCCCACCGGTCGACAGGTAAGTAACTGGTTACTAACCGCAGCGTTCTATGATCAACCGGTTACCGCACTGGTTACCATTCGAAGCAGGTGATTGGTTGATTGTAGCACATGATCATTAGCTGTCATGTGATTAACTAACCGGTCGCGCTCATTGAACGTAATCGAACAGGGAATTGTTTTTCTTTTTCAGGGGTAACCAAATAGGAAAGCTTGTACACAAGTACAACTGATAACAAAAATTGCAAAAAAAAAAAAATGTAGATACTCCACTCTACCTCTCCAAGGCAGTGTAGACTTTATATATAATAGGAAATACTAGAAATAGAATCATTTTAATATCTTGCAAAATTGCACAAACTTACTATAGTCTTTAATTTAAGATTTTAATCAAAGAAAACCAAAAATCTATCTAGTAAATCTTTAGATAATAAACTGTTAGGAAGCTACTAAGCATTTTGTATCAACTGGACCGTGGCCACTAACAAAGTTTTCAAATTTTTATCTCTAATGTGCTTCATAAATACTGAGGAGTCCCAAACTTATACTACTGCAGTAAAAGAATGAAAAATAATCACCATATCTAAAATAGTCCCATAGACACAAATTAAAGCAAAGACCGTTGATAGTCAAACTGCATACATTGTATTTTTGTAATGAATCCTATACTTTTTGGTGAAATTGTTTCTCCAGGAATAATATTGTACATGGAAGCACAGAAGTTCTTTTGCCCTAGAAAACTATATTAATGTGGGAGCTGTGCTGCTTTTAAACGTAATGTAACAAATGTAATGTAATGCATGTTTTTTTTTTGTTTTTTGTTTTTTTTGGAAACATAAAGGATATCAGGGAAATTTTACCTGCTGATTGGTTTTTCAATGCAGTCTCTTCTCTCTTGCTTAGACTTTAACTTAGCTTCAGCCTTCTCAAGTTTCCTTTGATCAACAACCTACAAATATTTAAAGGACAATCTCACATTAACTTTGACCCTTAACTGGTGAAGTGAAGTAAGTGTCTTACACTCCAGCAAAATTTTAAATTCTAATATAGTTATTTTACCTTTTACAAAATTGTACTGTGACTCCATATATTTTTCTTCAGGCCAAACAGGTAATGATCGAGCATAAGAGAGTCAACAAGAGTTGGAAGTCTTATTTTTATTTATTAGAATTATTTTGCTGCTTTGGAGTGTAAAAAATCTCACATCACTAAAGCAATGACATTTTTTTCTTTCTCCCCCCCCCCCTTCCCTATTTTTTTGAAGTATACAGCCCTGTAGTGATATGCCGGATCATTCATAATGTAGATCCGCGGATATGGATCATCCGTCTCGAGATCTGCGAATACAAATACAGACCTAAACTTTTTTACCCAATTTAACCTTGGCCCGAGCACAAAATTTTTGAGGGAAGATGTTCCTGTAAGTGTAAAGGCGCAACTTCTTTGAAAAAAATCCATCTATAGTGAGAACAACACTACGAATATGATTTATTCGCAAAAGAAGATCCAAAAAGAGTAGGGGAGAGTCGGTAGGAATGGGACACAATGCTGCATTTATACCGAAATAAAATATGACAAATTATTTTGGGCTTGCTCAGTAGATGTATTAGCAACAGCCTAAAGCGGCAACATCAACTGGAGGAGCTAGAAGCACTTTTTTGGATTTTATTTCGCATAAAGGCAGCGCAGACCTATTCCTCCAGACTTGCTCTTATAAAAGAAAGTACCTGGACGACCGAGCCTCGCTCGGCTTTAAAAGAATTATTTTTTGTCGAATTGTGTTTTTTTAAGGTTCAATACTTTTCCAAATATACTTGAAAAGCTTCACGTTAACGAAATATTAGGTACTCGACCTTCTTATAACACTAAAGTACCAAACAAAGAAGATTCTGAATGTAATTAAATCAACATTTTGCTTTAAACTATCTGTTACGTTTGTTTCCACTATACAAATTTCTTGTCAGTAATTAAAATATTTTGAACTTAGTTTTGCTATGGTGAAATCGGTTTTAAACCGAAGGCTTCCTTTCATACTATAATGCATTTCATGATTTTATCCCAATCGAGATTTTCTTTTTTAATAAGTACTTTTAGTTTTTACGCCAGAAAATGCTACATACAGCATGATATCCATCAAAACTGATGATCCACAAACCATTCCAACAAATGATAACAACTGTCTTAACAAAACATAAACAATCTCAAGACATACACTTCCTCGAAATAAAATTTAGATGCATGATTTAAAAAACATGTTATACTATTTGAAGTGTAAAAAGAAAATAAATAAATAAAATAAAATAAAATAGGATGGTCAAGCAATAGTTTCACTTAAAAAAGAAAAAAAGCCTTACATTGACTTACATAATGCTTTTGAATTTGTTTTCAGCCAAGTGTGTTTGAAATTAGCCAAAGTGGCCAATATCAGCCAAGCCTGGCAACCCTAAGCAAGTACAAAATTTTAATGCGAGAAGAGACAAATTTTCATTGTTATGGTTGCAAATCGTCTGCCTGATGCCTCAACTCACAGTTGACTTCAAGGCTTAACTCAATTTGACTTTATATTCAAAAACTGTTTTTTGTAAAAAATTGCGTTTTTACAGAAAAAACACTGATGTAGATGAACTTAGAATGCAAAACTACAATTAAATCCAAAACTTCATCCAAATCGTTAGAGCCAATTCCGAGATAAGAAATATATATATACCCACAAGAATTGCTCGTTTAAAGATATAAGATAAGATTACATAGTAGAAACACCTTTTCAGACTGTAAACAGGGCCCTGATTACCCAAAAGGCTCAGGAAGCTTGAGCTTCCCCTCAGAATTAACAGGGGGCCCAAAAATGACTTTAAAATTTCAGTTTCTGCTTTGGAATGTATTGTTAAAAGTATTCAAACATTAGGATTCGCTAAATAAAAATTTCGGCAGAATTTTAAACAGTGAGGGCACAGTTCATAAAAAGTGGTAGCAAGCTATTTTCCTCTATGGAATTCACCCCAACTTTTTTCACGCTTAATAAACCAATATACTTTTATCACACTTGATAAATTTTATGAAGTGATAAATCTGAAACAACAACTAACCACCCTTATCTGCTGCAAATAGGAGTACAAAAGTATGTACTGTACAAAAGTTCAATATGTTTGGGGAGGGGGGGGGGATAAACTTTAACTGGAAGTCTGCTTGGCCATTTTTAGAAATAATACACATAGCATTATAATGAGTTTTGTTTCATTGTGCGTAGAATTTTTAGAAAATATGTACTGAAAACAAAAGGTGGGGGCCCCAAAATGAGACTTAGCTTCCCCTACCTTCAGAGGTTAATTGGGCCCTGACTGTAAACAGAACATTTAGTCTCACTGTTTTCAAAGAATGCCTAAAAGAGCCAAAGTGAGAAATAATACAATCCTCAAATCAATGAAAATTGACTAATTAAGTTTAAAGTGCTGAAATGATACTGAATTTTTATACGAAACAAAAACTAATTTAAATAGAATTTAATAGTCTATATATATAAAAATGAATGTTTTTCTGTATGTCATCCATGAACTCAAAAACTACCCGGCAGATTTGGCTGAAACTTTCACCGTTTGTTATTTTTGGTACTGGGAATGTTTATAGACCAGTTCGAAAAAAAAATCCGATCGATAGTTCCTTTTTTATTCCAATTTAAGTCACAATCCATTGGATAAATACGAATAAAATTATCGGCTGCAGAAATTAATTCGCGTGAAAGATCTCATTGATAAGAAGTTGGCTGTTTTCTTGAGTTTGAACAAATAAATTCTTTCTTTATTGTTTTATGGCTTTTCATGCAACGGGGGGATTTAAAACTTTTTCTATTTGATATTTTTAGCGATTGATCTTGCAAACTGCGTGAGTACAAAATTTGAGTATAGTCACGACTTCACTTGATACCTGGACCGATTATTATGAAAATTGCTATATATATGTATTTTTCCACGGAGAAGGTGCATAATATGCTCATTGAAGCCCCTCGCCACCAGGTGGCACTGCAGAGTAGCAACTTCTTCCGATTCCGTTCAACCGATTGTCATGAAAATCAGTATAATGATGTTTTTTTTTTGTTGGCGTAGCAACGCGCGTCGGGTACAGCTAGTATTTTATAACTATCCATGCGTAGAATTTCAAGTATGTAATAACATTTAGGACTAAAAGATCCATTTCAGATCCGAAAATGTAAAACGGATATGCAAACAGATCTTTATTCTTTCTCGGATATCGGGCACATCACTAGTTGTTACAACCCAGAAACTTCAGAATGTAATACAGTAGAACCTTGATTGACCAAGCTTTGATTAACCGAGGTTTTTGTTAACTTAGCCGATAATCAAGCATTTTTTGAAAAGACTTTCAATTTAATATGAAATGAAGAGTTTTCAATTTGAAAATAAGTATATATTTCCTAGAAGTTTGTTTCTTTAAATGCATCTTTCAATATTTAACTTGGCATTGTAAAAATTAAAAAAAATGAATTTTTTTTAAACTTACTGGAAGTTATTTTCTATTTTAGTTTTTTAACTGTAAAACATTGCTTTTTGCACCGTCATTTTTATCTTTGAAACACATTCTATTGTATTTGACTTAACACTTTTTAAAACTTTGAGATCCTGACAGGTTTTTTTATGCAAAGTTTCTATTAACCGAGATTCCCCACATCCGAGGCACTACCGGTCCCAATTAGCTTGGTTAATCAAAGTTCTACTGTACATTTAGGACTAAAAGATCCATTTCAGATCCGAAAATGTAAAACAGATATGCAAACAGATCTTTATTTTTCCTCGGATATCGGGCACATCACTAGTTGTTACAACCTAGAAACTTCAGAATGTAATACAGTAGAACCTTGATTGACCAAGCTTCGATTAACCGAGGTTCTTGTTAACTTAGCCGATAATCAAGCATTTTTTGAAAGGACTTTCAATTTAATATTAAATGAAGAGTTTTCAATTTGAAAATAAGTATATTTCCTAGAAATTTGTTTCTTTAAATGCATTTTTTAATATTTAACTTGGCATTGTAAAATAAAAAATAAATAAAAAAATGAATTTTTTAAAAACTTACTGGAAGTTAATAACAGGAAATATCCAACGTTGTTTAGCACAAATAAACAGATTTCTGAATACACGTGTTTCGAGGTTTCAAGGAACCCCCTTTTTCAATTCAAAGGTGTGAGCTTCTATTTACTGGGCGTCTTTACATCTAGAAGCTCACACCTTTGAATTGAAAAAGGGGGTTCCTTGAAACCTCGAAACACGTGTATTCTGAAATCTGTTTATTTGTGCTAAACAACGTTGGATATTTCCTGTTATTTTCTCGGCACAAAGGTATTTATTTATTGCTTATACTGGAAGTTATTTTCTATTTTAGTTTTTTAACTGTAAAACATTGCTTTTTGCACCGTCATTTTTATCTTTGAAACACATTCTATTGTATTTGACTTAACACTTTTTAAAACTTTGAGATCCTGACAGGTTTTTTTATGCAAAGTTTCTATTAACCGAGATTCCCCACATCCGAGGCACTACCGGTCCCAATTAGCTTGGTTAATCAAAGTTCTACTGTACATTTAGGACTAAAAGATCCATTTCAGATCCGAAAATGTAAAACAGATATGCAAACAGATCTTTATTTTTCCTCGGATATCGGGCACATCACTAGTTGTTACAACCTAGAAACTTCAGAATGTAATACAGTAGAACCTTGATTGACCAAGCTTCGATTAACCGAGGTTCTTGTTAACTTAGCCGATAATCAAGCATTTTTTGAAAGGACTTTCAATTTAATATTAAATGAAGAGTTTTCAATTTGAAAATAAGTATATTTCCTAGAAATTTGTTTCTTTAAATGCATTTTTTAATATTTAACTTGGCATTGTAAAATAAAAAATAAATAAAAAAATGAATTTTTTAAAAACTTACTGGAAGTTAATAACAGGAAATATCCAACGTTGTTTAGCACAAATAAACAGATTTCTGAATACACGTGTTTCGAGGTTTCAAGGAACCCCCTTTTTCAATTCAAAGGTGTGAGCTTCTATTTACTGGGCGTCTTTACATCTAGAAGCTCACACCTTTGAATTGAAAAAGGGGGTTCCTTGAAACCTCGAAACACGTGTATTCTGAAATCTGTTTATTTGTGCTAAACAACGTTGGATATTTCCTGTTATTTTCTCGGCACAAAGGTATTTATTTATTGCTTATACTGGAAGTTATTTTCTATTTTAGTTTTTTAACTGTAAAACATTGCTTTTTGCACCGTCATTTTTATCTTTGAAACACATTCTATTGTATTTGACTTAACACTTTTTAAAACTTTGAGATCCTGACAGGTTTTTTTATGCAAAGTTTCTATTAACCGAGATTCCCCACATCCGAGGCACTACCGGTCCCAATTAGCTTGGTTAATCAAAGTTCTACTGTACATTAAGAGACCAATTGAAAATATTTTTAAAAAAACCATAAATTAAAATTTAAACACTGAGTGATATAACTCACTGAACATGATTCTCTTTGCTTCAGCCATATGCTAGTAACTTCTTCAGCTTCATTTTCAAAATTCTCTGCCAAACTACCAAGGCACACTGGAGCACTGAGAATTTTATGATCTTTTGAATCCTCATCATCATCATCCACCCTGAAACAGATGAAAATTAATGAAATTCATTGGGACATACCGAATTTCAAATCAGAAGTACACAATAAACCTTAAATTTAAAAACAAAATTGCACGTCACCAAGACACACAAAGTGGAACTTTTTTTTTTTTACATTCTGAAAACTTCAACTGAAAACTGAGCTTCATCTGCATGTTTTCTCTCATGCCACACTTCTGTTCTTACTGTGGGCCATTCCACGGAAAAGTCAACTCTTTGTCCCGCACCTGACGGTTCTTATATTTCATTAAAAAGTAATAACTTTGAAGGGTAATGAAAAATTTTTTTGCACAAAAAAGTTTGTAATTTGTTAAGCAGAAAAAAAATGTTCATTAATGTTTTAAAGTATTATTTTTAATGAAATATATGAGGCGCCATGTGCAGGGGAAAATGAACCTTTTACGCGGAATAGCCCTGTGCCTGACTTAGGCATATTCACAGCAAAATTGCATATTTTAATGAAGAAAAAAAGATTGTAAACAATGAGAAAACCAAACAATACTCTTTCTGAGTTCATAAAAAAATATAAATACTTCGATTCTGAAAATTCCCACCAAAATATCTAAAATTACATTTAATCTATCAAATTCAACAGAAATGGTGCTTAATATTGCAGGGAGGAGGCAATTACATAAATAGGGAAAATTTTGCATTAAAATGGAGCTGCAATTTATAATTGTTTTTTAACTTAAACCTTCGCTACACCCAAAAATCAAAGTAAATTGTTACTGGAAAAATGTATGAACATCATTTTACACAAAACATTGAAAGGCTAAAACATGCGATAAAATAGTTTTCTTTTTTGGGGTTGGGGGTATGCAAGTGATGCTACTGCTTGTAACATCAAAATACATGTCGGCAGTTTTTGTTACTATTTTGCACTTTAAACTTTGCCCTTTTTTTTTGGTGACTGATTATACAATAAACTTTGTTCATCAATACATTTTTCATCAAGAGCTCAGAAAATTGCATCTCTTGCATGCTTTGAGAGCTAAGTGAAGGTCTTTCTTGACTTATGATACTTCCAATACCGTTTGTTTGAAAAGTTTAAAATAACTAACCCTTCAACCTTCGTTTTTGAGTCAGAGTGACTTGACAAGCTGCTAGTTTAACGTTGGTGTGAAAAAATAGGGATTTAAACGACAACTAAGGTAGACCAGTGTCTGAAGAACAATAGCACACTCAAGCAAAAATTTTCTGAAGACACTGAAATCTTCTAAAACTTGTAAGGAAACTCGATCCCCCCTCCCCTCACCCTAAAAACTCTTCTAAAATGCATACAAAAATCAGGAAAATTATTGAAAAAAAAATCTTTTTTTAACTTTAATTTTTCAGTTTTAGTATGTGTTGTCAGCCCAAAATTTTCGGAAATGGCCACCCAAAATCGGATCACAAACACCCCTGCTGTGTCTGTACATTGGTGCTTTGATTTGTAGTCGGTACTGTATCGATGCATTGGTTTAAGGAAAAATTTTAAACCAGTTTAAAGACATGGGACACACACCGGCTTCTTGTGATGCATCGCGCAGCTCAAGTGCAGATAGCAATGCTGAGAATATGAATCCAACTTCACCCAGCAAGACAGACAAAATCCAACCTGGAGAAAGTTCATCAGTATTTAACATCCATTCAAGGTATAACAGATGCAGGTTTTAAAGCTTTAAATATGTTAGAAAAGATAGTTTTTTCCAGTTACAGTAAAAACCCTCTAATGCGGACACTAACGGGACAAATTTTTTGTCCACAATAGAGAGGTGTCTGCCGGACAGGGGTTTGATAATGTTATTTGCCTTGGAATCAGGGAATTAAAAATTGTCCACAATAAGAGGGGTGTCCGTTAGGAGGGGTTTTACTTGTAGCAACAACTTCATCAATCAATATTGATGGATTATTTTAATGTACCAAAGTAATAGAAAATAAAACATGGTAACTATAACGAGCATTTTTTACCTCATTTATACTCTTTTCTAATTTTTTGAAAAACAATATCTTATATTGTTTTTCAGATTTTTAAGGCTCTTATTTTTTCCTCTTTCTTTAATTTCCCCACTCGACCTAAGTCATACTCTGCATAAGTGGTCAAAAAAAAAATGTATCCCTTGAGTAACGACTTAACAAGGTTTCGCTGTAATTTATCATTGCAAAAAGCTAAATAGTAACAGATATACTCAACATTTTTAATGCTTTTAGCAGCTGAGAACATATATCTTTTATTTCATTTTCATCTTTGCTATCACCAGCAACTTCGTGAAGCATGTCACCAATAGCTTCATAAATATGCTCTGATGATTCAAATTCACTTTTGTTTTCATCCAAAACACCTGTAAAGCAAAAATACATAAAAAATGAAATCTTACAAATTTAAACAAAAAAAAAAAAAAGAACAAAATTAATTTCATCTAAATTTTTAAAATCTGATATAGCTACCAGCACCCAGACCATAATATAGGCAGTGGCGTACCTAGCATGGGTGACACCCAGGGCAGTAACTTTTTTTTTTGCATCCCTCCCCCCTGCATATTGGCCGTTCCCAAGCAATAATTCTGTAAGCCACGCTATGTTTTGTAAGACGGCTTAGTTTCTTCCGTGCTCGATAGATGGCGCCACTACTTTTTTCATCATTTTTTTTTGCGCTCTTTTCAAAACTGTCTTATGTCTTTTGAAGTTTTAACCATGGATAGCTAACCATCCGGCTTTACTTATTCAAATATTAATATTACAAACGATCAAAATGAAAATTTAGCTTTCAGAGTAAAAGAAATCACTGATAAAAATGCTGCAAATGTAAGTTTTTAAATTTTTTTTCTTAATTTAATTGCGGATAATACCGAAAAAAAAAATGTTATTAAAGGGACAGAACAGCCAATTTAGGTTATTGGAATTTTAAAAAAAAATGTGACAATCCATGTGCCTATAGGTTTAACGTTGTAATTAATAATTTAATCAACAATCTAATTGATACAAATCAATTAGATAACATTATATGCAGTATTCGGGGAGTGGCGGGGGAGTATATATATAGTGTGAAAATGTAAGTCAGAACAGCTCTTTTACAAAAGTACTCCAATAGGCTTTCTAGTTTATTTTTTTTATTTTTTTGCAAAACACACACCCACACACACACACACATATATATATATATATATGACAATGATTCTTTTTTTTTTGGTGGTGGGATGTGATCGCTTCCTTTTGGGGGGAGGGGGGGACACATTCACCCTTAGTTTTATTTACCCATGTTTTGCAGCATTTTTTAAAATTAATTTTCTGTTTAGTTTGTCCTTTAAGTTTTGTTGTTTTTTTCACCAGTACTTGCATGTTCTTTACTTAATTGCTATGTTGGGCCTTTCTAGGTTAAAGATTTTTTAGATTGTATTTGTGTTTAATAGAAATTGAATTGATTTCTCTTTTGAATGGCTTATACAGATTTAACTTAAATATGCTTCTTAATTTTATACACAGAACTGCTGTACAGCAATACAGTGAAGATACAAAAAGTACGTGGCTTGTTGCAACAACATATTCGAAATCAGGGAGATTTAATAAATACAAAATCAGCTATCGCTGTGTGCATAGGACAGACAGAAGAGTTTCTGGGGATGGTCCTTCAAAGCATACAGGATGCACTGCTAAATTGACAATTACTATACAAAGGCAAGTTACTTTCAATTAAATGTATATATAATATGTTTATTAATAAATGTTTATGAAATCCTTCAGCAGCTTTCATAAAAAAAATCTCGAAAGAGTGCTACATGCAATATACCAACAGCCCAGTTATCTCATCCAGAGACTGCGGTGTTGTCCAGTACTGGACAGCGGGGTGGCAATTTAATGAGAGAATTTGTATTACATTTCTATACACAACTTTTTTAAAATAATCTTTCTTGGTGAATTACGACTGTGGTTGCTTTTTGAGGGACGGTTTTAACAAGAGGTTTAACTGTAGTTCTGCCTTAGCTCTGGCTTAAGGCAGTAACTTACTCCTTAATACCAAAGAACACCATTGCTGGGGTTTCTCGCTGGTTTTCTAAATTTAATTTAACTGCCAGTCTGTTGGTACTCTGAGCTTCAATAAGAGGACATTTGCCTCCAGCATGGTTATTGGCTGTTCCACACTGATGAGTTCATAACAAGGCAGTCTTGCATAATATAGACGAACGCGCGAACGGCGTTCGCAGAAAATTTTTGGCTCTGCAGAAATTTATTTTTCACTACTAACGTTAATTTAAAAAAAAAAGATTTTTTTTTTAAAAAAAACCCCACATTTTATTTCTGTTTCTTCTAAATCTTATGCAAAATTAATCTAAAAAATAATTATTTCTTCTTGAAATCGCGATTATAGTACGCTAATTACTTAAAAGACAAAGGAGTCAACAATTGCAAATCAAGTCGAGACCGCTCCTACTATGACTGTATAGTTTTTTATTTTACACAGCCTGGATCGCGTAAGGGGAAAATTCAAGTACATAAAATAAACAACTTTACAGACTACGGAACGATCACTCCCGCTGTAAATTGAGTTCAAATGCGTTGGCGTAGAAAGAGGGGGGGGGGAGCACTAATTAAAAACTTTTTTAACAGATAACATGCAGAAAATACAGTATTTATTTTTGCAGAAATACTTAATTTCAAACAAATAAGTAGTTTTGTTGTTTTGTGTACAAAATCAAATATCTTCATAAAATTTTCAAGTAAAAAGCAGGTAGCTCATGTTTTATCAGATCTACATGAACTTTTTCACTGTAAAATGAAAGTAATAATAATGATCATGTGATTGATATTGAGCAAAAAATAATAGTTTAAGCAGTTTTCTTCAGTTAGTGAAAAGTAAGCATAAACTATATGCTGTTTTAAAATAAATAAATAAATAAATAAAAATAAAGTTCCCTCCCCCCCCCCTTTTTATATTTTTGTATAAAAGCGTGAATAAGGCAAAATAGTTATTTGCAGAAAATTTTCCAGTTAAGATTTGTGTTCGCAGAAAGCTTTTCATTTTATCTAAGTCTGATAACAAGGACAAAACAGCAGCCTCTGGGTGGGATAACCAGGCTGTCTGGCAGATTGCATGAATAAGACCAGCCTGGTTAGTAGTTTACATTCCAATACCAGTTTCTGGTTCTCAATTTGCCTTTTTATTTATTTATATTAAGTTGATAAGGGTAAGGATGATCTTTTCTTGAAATTATTTTTGAGCTCATAATCAGAAACATTGAACCATAATTTGGTTTTTAATTTTGATAATACAGTAGACTCCCGATTATCCGCGAGCGGTTTATCCGCGGGGCGGATTATCCGCGAATCAATCAACAATCACGAACATGTATTTTCGCAGTAAAAAGTGAATACCAGTGGCTGTTTTTTTTTTTTGAAAAATTGTAAATGTACACTCAATTGTTTTTGCTTGATTGATTTAATTTAATTTTATTATTATTATTACTTTTGTGCGTTCTTCATCGTACATACACTTGTTTGTTATTGATGTTAAGTTCGGTTGTGCAAAAATCCAAGCATTTGTACCGTACTCTATATATATTTTCACTGTTTGCAGAAAGTGTTATGCATCAATACAGTTAAGAATTTGAGATAGGACAATTTTTACCTGATTTGTCCCCCTTTTTAGTCTTTTTGCGGTTATCCGCGATTTTTATTATCCGCGGCACTTGTGCCACCCAATTCCGCGGATAATCGGGAGTTTACTGTATAAGAACTGGGGGGGGGGGGGGAGAATTAAAAGCATGATTATTTGAATGAAACAGAACAGAATTTTTTTTCAAAAAAATAATCATTTTCATTTCATGTTAAATTACTAAAAAAAAAAAAGAGAGGCAATTTAAATTTTTAACATGAAAAGTAAACTTTTGAGCATTATATATATGTTGTACACAGTCATAAAACCTATCGACACATCATAAGGTATCATAGATCATTTTCTCTTGAATTTCAACATTAAGATTTTTATTTTTTTACTTAAAAAAGAAGATAGTAATTGTATTAGCTATGAAGTTTTAAGCTATTTTATTTCTTAATTAATTGGTTAATTACACGTCAATAGGTGCACTGACTGATTACTTTTAATATCTTCTTTTCACACACTAAAAACAAAGCTAAACTGAATTTCTCAACAAAAATATAAGTTTTGTTTCATGAAATAAACAATAAAATAGTGGTGGCATCTAGTGTTCACGAAAGATTTAGCACGTCATGACCTACGACATTGGAATTCGTGGCTTACAGAATTACCGCTTGGGAACGGCCAATATGCTCCCCCCCCCCCCCAACCTGGGAAAATTTTCAAATTTGTTGCCTTAAAAATGCATTTCAGCTTTATATTTTTCAAAAACTTGCAATTTTATTTTCGGTGTAGCCCCCCCCCCCCCTCCAGAGGGGCGACACCCAGGGCAGACTGCCCCCCCCTCCTTAGCAAAGCCATTGATATGGCCCATTCACTATATGGTGAGGAAACTTAAAACAAAAGGAGAGAATGAAAAAAAAGAACAATCGAGGCAGTGAGAAGTAAAGGGATGTAAGTGGACATTTTCAAGTTTTGAGTAAAGCGCATTTAAAGATAACATCCTAGGTAGGCTTTCATTGAGGTTTTTTTTTCTCAATCATGCTGTATAACAGCCCTTAACCAGGGCTACTAGTACCATATCTTGCCCAAAGACAGAGGAGAGGTTCACCTACCATGTGTACTGGTTATCTCCAAATTTTTAATTTTGCCACTTACATCCCTTTGCTTCTCACTTCCTCAATTGCCCACGTTTTATTCGCCAACTCCACCAAAATTTTCTTTTTGGGTTAAATTTGCACTTCGCAAAGAAAAGGGTAAAACAATAATAATAATAATTTGAAAAACAAATGAAAAATAAGTAATATTTGAAACAGAATGATGTGAAAAAAAAACATATGGATTATGGATGAAAACAATTTGCATTTATCTCTTTATTCCAAACGATCCCAAAGCCGATACAGCTGGATGATATGACCCATCCATTAACCAGGGTTGGCTGGATTGGACCCAATGGGTTTTTTTGAAAAAACCCATTTAAAAAAACCCATTATTTAGCCCACTTTTGGATTTTTTAAAATTTTCCGAGAAGTTTTTTAAAAAATTAATTAATTTTAAAACTTTCACAATTTAAACTTCTTTTTTATTTGTTCCTCACCACAGACAATGGACATAAAAAATGAATTTTGAACTTTAATAGTATTTCTTAACAGCATTAAAAAAATACTTCAAAGATTTTAAATAAATATATATAACTTTTTTCTTTAACTGGTCAATAAATAACTTAAATTATCTTGACTAAGTCCTGTCATGTCCGATTTTCTCAATATTTGTAGATTGTACAGAGGAAACTACCTACTCTAGCTAAAAGGCTTTCATGTGAATTATTTTCTGCAAACCAACAAGTCATAAATCCCGAATAAACAAGGTATATTTTTTAGAAATTAACAGGTTTCACAAACGGTCGGACAGAATACAGCATAGGATGTACAGTATTTTCATTATCTTACGAAAAAGTTTAATATTTCTTACTCTGTACACAGAAATAGAAAAACAGGCAACATAAAGTTCAAAGAAATGTCTTGATTAAGCTGGAATTCAGTAAAAAGGGATTTAAACTACTTCAGGGTCTACAGTAGTTTTGCATAACAAAATGAAATACAATAAAGTAAAACGCAAAAAAAAAGTAGTAATTACAAACGAACAATAGATTTTATCACTCGAGAAGTAACTTTGCCTTAACTGTTGATAATCATGGAAACTGAAAAATCTGAAACTTCACCATTCTTTGGTTTCGTCTTCTTTCTTTACTTTTTTCTTCAGAAAACGCTGAATTTTCCAGCTTTTTTTACCCCAAGACAATTTTTGTGCTTTGTTCATATACTTTCGCTACAATATGCTACAAGTACCCCACATTTTCCCTAAAAAAAGACAAAGAAACCCATATTCCTTTTAAAAAACCCAGCTTTAGTTGGGTTTTATTTTAAAAAACCCTGACTCGTGGGCTTTTTTTAAAAAAAACGGGTTTTTGCCAACCCTGCCATTAACTCATTTTAAATTCAGTTGCTAAACGAAAGTTTCTTAAATTTTTGTAGCATAAAATTTTTTTCTGAGAGTAAAATATATTTTGGGAGCATTGTACAATTTTTTGTATAAATACATTGTTTTTCAAATATCAAGCACAATTTGAAACTTTATTTCGAAATTGAAATCGATTTAAACCTCTATTGTAAAGCTTCAGTTGCTCCTTGCAATTATTTTTCCTGGAACAATCTCAAAACAAACTTGGATGGTGCAGTGTTAAATGCCAGATAATATAAATGGTTGAGTTATAACTAAAGTCAGGTGTGGATAAAAGGCAAGGACGATGGGGACAGTTGAATCGATTATTTCAGAAAGGGCATACTAATGCAACTTTTCAGAAATCAATAAAAAGTAGAGACGTACCGAGTAGCACTTTGGCCGAGTACCGAGTACTCGGCCTTTCATTACTCGGCCGAGTACCGAGTACTCGGCCTTTCACTACTCGGCCGAGTTACCAAGTACCAATTATGTTTTAAGAGGAACCACCGACACACATGTGATGAATTTTGAACTTATTGGAATAGTTGTATAGACCTCCTTGTCCATATAACAGTTTTTAAAACTAAATTCCTGCTGAAATTTAATTACGCAATATTTAAAAAATTTTGTTTATGTCAAAAATTTTACAAAAAAATTATTTTTAAAATTAAAAATAAATAAATAAAAGGTATGATTAATCAAGTTGGAATTAAAACAAATTATACCAATCTATTTTAGTTCTAGTCCGCCAAACATAAATAATTTTTAAAAGCAAATGTGCAGGAACACTGCACACACGTGTTTCTGCGTTACAAGGAACGTCTTTTTCAGTGCATAAAATGTGAGCTAAAGAATGTAAAGACATTCGACAGAAGAATCCGACTTTTGGCGGATGGCTTTAAATCCACGAGCTCACATTTTATGCATTGAAAAAGGAATTCCTTGTAATGCCAAAACACGTGTCTGCACTATGCTTTTAACATTGTTTTATTTCCATTTATTTTTTAAGCGAAGGTATTTTTATATTTCTTATAACTAATTTTTGTTTGTAGCGAAAATCCATTTTTAATATAAAAATTCCATATTTTCTACACTTACTTTTTTTGCACAATTTTTAATAAATAAGTTTTATTAACTTTGGGGACATTAAAATAAAGACTAATTGCATTGAAGCATTACAAACTTCATTATTCTCAAAATTTAAATTTGACTTGTAAAATGATTGCAGAAAATTATATATGCTTGCGCTTTTTTATAAATTTTAATATCTGTCTTGGACGATATTCAATTTTTTGCAACTACTCGGTATTGGCCGAGTATCTGATCAAAATTGGGCTGAGTACCGAGTCTCGGCAAATTGGCCGAGTACCGAGTAGTTACCGAGTACTCGGTACGTCTCTAATAAAAAGTGATTATTTCATTCAGAAATGAAATAAAATCTACGAAACTTTTTAAGACAAATCTTGTTACAAGTAGGATCAAGATTTGACTAAAAAAAGACAAAGACCTAAAAAAAGACAAAGAAACCCATATTCCTTTTAAAAAACCCAGCTTTAGTTGGGTTTTATTTTAAAAAACCCTGACTCGTGGGCTTTTTTTAAAAAAAACGGGTTTTTGCCAACCCTGCCATTAACTCATTTTAAATTCAGTTGCTAAACGAAAGTTTCTTAAATTTTTGTAGCATAAAATTTTTTTCTGAGAGTAAAATATATTTTGGGAGCATTGTACAATTTTTTGTATAAATACATTGTTTTTCAAATATCAAGCACAATTTGAAACTTTATTTCGAAATTGAAATCGATTTAAACCTCTATTGTAAAGCTTCAGTTGCTCCTTGCAATTATTTTTCCTGGAACAATCTCAAAACAAACTTGGATGGTGCAGTGTTAAATGCCAGATAATATAAATGGTTGAGTTATAACTAAAGTCAGGTGTGGATAAAAGGCAAGGACGATGGGGACAGTTGAATCGATTATTTCAGAAAGGGCATACTAATGCAACTTTTCAGAAATCAATAAAAAGTAGAGACGTACCGAGTAGCACTTTGGCCGAGTACCGAGTACTGGCCTTTCATTACTCGGCCGAGTACCGAGTACTCGGCCTTTCACTACTCGGCCGAGTTACCAAGTACCAATTATGTTTTAAGAGGAACCACCGACACACATGTGATGAATTTTGAACTTATTGGAATAGTTGTATAGACCTCCTTGTCCATATAACAGTTTTTAAAACTAAATTCCTGCTGAAATTTAATTACGCATTATTTAAAAAATTTTGTTTATGTCAAAAATTTTACAAAAAAATTATTTTTAAAATTAAAAATAAATAAATAAAAGGTATGATTAATCAAGTTGGAATTAAAACAAATTATACCAATCTATTTTAGTTCTAGTCCGCCAAACATAAATAATTTTTAAAAGCAAATGTGCAGGAACACTGCACACACGTGTTTCTGCGTTACAAGGAACGTCTTTTTCAGTGCATAAAATGTGAGCTAAAGAATGTAAAGACATTCGACAGAAGAATCCGACTTTTGGCGGATGGCTTTAAATCCACGAGCTCACATTTTATGCATTGAAAAAGGAATTCCTTGTAATGCCAAAACACGTGTCTGCACTATGCTTTTAACATTGTTTTATTTCCATTTATTTTTTAAGCGAAGGTATTTTTATATTTCTTATAACTAATTTTTTTTTGTAGCGAAAATCCATTTTTAATATAAAAATTCCATATTTTCTACACTTACTTTTTTTGCACAATTTTTAATAAATAAGTTTTATTAACTTTGGGGACATTAAAATAAAGACTAATTGCATTGAAGCATTACAAACTTCATTATTCTCAAAATTTAAATTTGACTTGTAAAATGATTGCAGAAAATTATATATGCTTGCGCTTTTTTATAAATTTTAATATCTGTCTTGGACGATATTCAATTTTTTGCAACTACTCGGTATTGGCCGAGTATCTGATCAAAATTGGGCTGAGTACCGAGTCTCGGCAAATTGGCCGAGTACCGAGTAGTTACCGAGTACTCGGTACGTCTCTAATAAAAAGTGATTATTTCATTCAGAAATGAAATAAAATCTACGAAACTTTTTAAGACAAATCTTGTTACAAGTAGGATCATTACCTCACCTTATATTACGTTTCATTTCGTCACCGAAATTAATTATTTTTTTTTAAATTTGGACTTATGCCTTATCTACAATAAATATCCTGAAAGACTAGTTTAGAGTGGTGAAAATATTTAAATCAAGTGAAACAGATTTGTTTCAAACTGATTTATAATTAAAAAAAAATAGTACAGCAAAGTGACAAAAATAATTAGTGATGTCCATATTCATAAATTCATTATCTTAAGAAAATACATTGTGTATTTTTTTCTTTCTCTCATTTTAGTGAAATAATAAAGTCTGGTGTAAAAAAATAAATACAAAAACTAACAAACAGAGATAAAAAACAAAAGTTTTACATGTGTATAAAACTATATTCATATTCATCAAATACATCTCGAAGGAAATCTTTTTTTATATCCTCCTCTTGTCTAGTTTTGTGCACCAAGTTCGATGTATAAATATTAGTATGACTATGTTCAAAATTGCACTGAATAATCAGCTTGATATTTGTTGTTTATTCCAACAATATGAAAATTTTCCCTTTACACTCAATATATTGGTGAATGTAGATCAGCGTTACTTTGCAATATTCTCTTGAAAACCGTCTATAAAATGCTAACCTAAAATTGTTCCTTAGATGTTCTATTGAATATTTAAACATCACATGAATGTTGATAATTGAAAACATTTGTCACCCAGTAGAATCTTTTTCCAAAATCTCAATTTGCGATATAAGTCCTCTTAAAAAATGAAGGGCAACTGTTTTAGCCAGGGTTGGCCGGATTGGACCGAATTGGGTTGGACCCAGTGGGTTTTTTTGAAAAAAACCATTAAAAAAAACCCATTATTTAGCCCACTTTTGGGTTTTTTAAATTTTTCCGAGAAGTTTTTTAAAAATTAATTAATTTAAATACTTTCACAATTTAAACTTCTTTTTTATTTGTTCTTCACCACAGACAATGGATATAAAAAATGAATTTTGAACTTTAATAGTATTTCTTAACTCTTAACACACTAAAAAAAACACTTCAAAGATTTTAAATAAATATATTTAACTTTTTTCTTTAACTGGTCAATAAATAACTCAAATTATCTTGACTAAGTCCTGTCACATCTGATTTTCTCAATATTTGTAGACTATACAGAGGAAACTACTCTAGCTAGCTAAAAGACTTTCATGTGAATTATTTTCTGCAAACCAACAAGTCACAAATCTCGAATAAACAAGTATATTTTTTAGAAATCAACAGGTTTTCAAACGGTCGGACAGAAAACAGAAAAAGGATGTACAGTATTTTCATTATCTTACGAAAAAGTTTAATATTTGTTACTCTGTACACAGAAATAGAAAAACAGGCAACATAAAATTCAAAGAAATGTCTTGATTAAGCTGGAATTCAGTAAAAAGGGATTTAAACTACTTGAGGTTCTACAGTAGTTTTGTGTAACAAAATGAAATACAATAAAGTAAAATGCAAAAAAAAATGTAGTAATTACAAACGAACAATAGATTTTATCACTCGAGAAGTAACTCTGCCTTAACTGTTAATAATCATGGAAACTAAAAAAATCAGAAACTTCGCCATTCTTTGTTTTTGTTGTCTTTTATACTTTTCTTCAGAAAACGCTGAATTTTCCAGCTTTTTTTACCCCCAAGACAATTTTTGTGCTTTGTCCATATAGTTACGATACAATATGCTACTACCCCACATTTTCCATAAAAAAAGACAAAAAAACCCACATTTCTTTTAAAAAACCCAGCTTTAGTTGGGTTTTTTTGGGTTTTATTGAAAAAAACCCAAAAAACCCTGGGTCCATGGGCTTTTTTAAAAAAACCCGGGTTTTTGCCAACCCTGGTTTTAGCAGTTACAGATTTCATTATTTTGAACAGATTTGACTGTGAATCTTGATGTAATTTCAGGATAAACATAAACGGCTACAGGAAAGCTTCGTCCGGTCTGATTTGTGTATTTGTTTCTGTTGTCTTGCGAAATGTGGTGTTGTACGTAGTTGGTTAGAGAATATATAAATGTAATTTAATATTAGCTTTACTTGGAAATTTTTGAAGTAATAGCTATAATCTTACGAATTGACGCAATGCCAAAAAAGAATTTCACTGGTCCACTAAGAAGCATTTGTTAGAGATTATCATAGATGTAAGTCTGTAGTGTAGTATATTCCAAAAATGTTTGTTATGTATTGATAAAAAATCGGTGTTTTGAAACATTGATGTTTTTTAGTCGATGTATCAATGACATCGATGTTTTAATTTCAAACATCGATGTTTTACCATCGATGTCGCACCTCTACTACATACGTAATTTAAAATACGATACACTCTCAGTTACAGAAACCTTTAGTGTGTGTCCAAAATTTCAATCCTCTGCAATATTTTTTTTATATTTATAAAGGCATAAAAATATTTTGTTCATTTCTACAATTTAAAAAAAAGTATACAAATTGAAAGTTCTAAGTTAATAACGTGAATGATACTTTGCAAGATTTGTTTAAATCTATGAAAGAGAACTTAATGATAGTGGCTCATAATAAATCGTTGTTGTTTGAAATGAACAATATAAATGATGATTTCAAAGTTTATATTTATTACTTTTTACAAATGCAGCAATGCAAAAGACCAAAATTCAGTATTTAAAAGCATACCTTTAAAGTCAGGTTTTGTTAAAAAAAAAAATTCCTGATATGTTTGGTTATGAAACCAAATAAATCCGAAATTTTCTTTACAATATGGATGTATGTGTAAAAAGACAAACTTTTAAAGGCATCTAAAAGATTAAAAGATAGTGTTTTTAGTATAAACTAGCAGATTCATAAGACAAATGATCCGTAGTCTTTTGATTATCAATCAAAAAATCAAATAAATGAACTGTTAAGTTTAGATTTTGTTGTGCCGCATTAACTGGTAAACATTGAATAAAAATGTTTTTACGAGGACTTGAACGAGCAATTTTAATATCACCAAATGAATATTTTTTCTTTCGTTTTCTATTTCTCTTCGTTCGTGGAGTGTAATGAGCAGAAATTACGAACGGGCACTCTAATGTATAGTATCTCATAACCATGCTGAAAATCTTGATTGTTAAGTTACCATATAACATCATTTAAAAAAAACACATAAATACCTTCGATATAGTTAAATAACTCTGTGTCAATGCTAGGAAAAGCTGAAACTAATATGGAATTTGCCGTTAATGCCATTGGATTAGTTTATAAAAACTATTATGGAAACACATGAAATTTTAGTTAAATACTGATGTACACCTGACAGAAAATAGCAGAGGAAAGTTCGCTTTCAACTGTTGCCAGATATTCAATGCATAAATATACTTTTTGTAACAAAAGCTTAAAATCAGAATCAAATGGACTTTTAATATTTTAAATAAAGATGAAGTTTACAAAATAGGTTTCAAAACCTTTTTTCGAGTTCTAGCAAGCTGAATTTCAGCTTAATAAGACTTTATTATTAAGCCTATTATTATGTCAACTGTTTGGCAACCGAAAATTAATTCTGCTTTTTCGTTCAGCCCTTCAACGGGAATTCAAAAGTCAAAAATGAAATGAAATATCAACCTTCTTAATTTTCTAAGCTGCCTAATATTGTGTCATGAGTAAGGGAGAATTGTTTTTAGATGCTGTTAAGAGAATCGGCTTTCCTGGAGCTCAACAATATGAAGCATCAGATTTCGATCCCTTTTTCTCCAAAGCAGAACTACTGCCTCTGTTGGACTGTTTTTGTTTACTTAATGAATCGAATTTTTTAACTACAGAAGAAGTTTGTGAGTACGTATATACCAGTACTGCCAAAGATACGGTAAAGTGGTTGTCAAAAACTTTGGCTCCACAGCCATTCTATAAACTGCTTTGAAAAAGTAAACATTTCGCCAATTAACTAAATTATGCCATAATAGATCATTGAAACTTTCTTCAAATTCAAAATAATTCGCCAATCGACAAAAACAAACCTTTAAATAGCATTAAAGTTAGTAAGTTCCCTAAAAATGTAATATTCACATACAAATTTGACCAAAAGCCCTATTTTGCAGTCCTTAAAGTCGTATCTGCACCTGAACTCAAAATGAGAAAATGTTTTCTAAAGTTTGTGTCTCCATATTATTTGACTCAGATTTTACTTTTTCAGAATTTTTTTTAAATATTCAAATGCTGTTCTCTACAACCTTTAACACGACCCGAAGCAAACCTTTTTTGCTGCTCCTCTGTGTTTTCATTAAAAGCGTGGTCCTTCCTGGACTTTTCCTAAATCATCCTGCCATGGTTGCAACAACATAAAGTTTTCAAGAAAATTGCATTTTTTCAAACCTAGACTAGAGGATTATTTGTAGAAGTGTGGGCAAGTGTCAATTTGACACTTTTCAGTAGAAAATAAATGCAAATATATTTACTGAGTCTGAAATAGAGCACCTCTACTTTATACTAATTATGCACCCTGAGCGTTAATATGAAATTACAATACATACTTATTAGAAAAAGAGTGGGAAACCAGTTCTGATATACACAAGTTTTCTGAACGTAAAACTTGCATATTTGTTTGGTGTAAAATTTTTGATCAATCTATGTTGATTTGGGAAAAGTTATTAGGGAAATTTTATTGTTCTTGCTTTCACATAAAAGTAAGAAATTTTGAAAATTGTAATCATGAAAACGAACTATTTATAAAATTTGCAATTGAAAAAATGAATTGTTAGAAAAAAAATCATGAAATAGAATCTTTCCGGTCATATGTATGAATATTCAATGTCTCTGAGTATTAAACAAGTTCACATAAAAGTAAGAAATTTTGAAAATTGTAATCATGAAAACGAACTATTTATAAAATTTGCAATTGAAAAAATGAATTGTTAGAAAAAAAAAATCATAAAATAGAATCTTTCCGTTCATGTATAAATATTCAATGTCTCTGAGTATTAAACAAGTTCATATTTTTAAGATTAGATAAAAGTATTTTCTTTTTAAGTGGAGACTGAACAATCTTTCCACGCCATTCTAGTGGACAAATGAAAACAAAGGCGAGGATTTTATGCAACTTTAATTCTCGTGAAAGAAGACTTGCTTTTGGAATCACCTGTTTAAACTTCAAGGGGCAAGGAAGTAGGGTTTGCCCATATATGGATGCCTCAGTTGCCAAATCGATTAACTCCATTTTTAAAAAAAAATCCTCATTTCTGCTTTGATAGTGCATAAGTAATGCTTAGAATGTGCATTTATACTAAACTTTTGGTTCAGTACATTTCTGATCAGGCAGAAAATGTAACACCAGAGCCTATTCACTCCTACGGATAACACAATCTTCTTCATCACTTTTCTCTACTTTTTGTTTTATGGAGTTAATTGATTTGGCAAGTGAAGCATCCATATATCAGTTGATATATATCCAATATTTATTTTGAAAACATGGTGGTACTTAGTTTTCGAAGTAAGACGTTACAAAAACGTAAGACGTCATAAAAATTATATGAATTAAACATATGAAAATTCATGAGATACACCCCCAGCTCAGTCATTCCAGCCGAGGACTGCAGTTTCCCGCTTATTAGCACTCATCAGCTCAGCATAGGAAGTAACCGAGCTGTAGATGGAAATCGAGATAACTTTGAAGTTCTAAATAATTTCCAAGCCCTACATTAACACTCGCAGGGATGCCTCAATGGGAGGGCACTGTGTCTTCCTAAAGATTTCCTTATTCTCTGAATTTGACATCTTTATACTTGCATATTAACATATCTGTACTAAATTTTGGGGGTACCTAATTATTGAAATATCTATAATCTCACTTTAATTGGTTAAAGTAAACTTGGTTCAATAACGTTTTGCTATTGGTCAAGGCTTACTTGAAGCTCTCTCGGAGGTCCTAAATTTTCTTAAGTTAATCCTTTTCTTTTGTCTATATTTTATTTATTTATTTCTTATTAATTGTTTTACATTAGAAGCATATTAATTGGTTAACTTACTAATCCTGGACTAAAACTATAAATAGTCTATGTGCTTACTCTGCTTAGGTTCTTTGTTATTAAGTATTACATATTTTGTCATTGTTTATGTAGATAGTTTCTTCAACATTAATAAATGTGTTTTCGATCCACGGCATGATAATCATTTAATATTCTCAACACTAATATTGCAAAAAAAAAAGTGACATGTATAGTATTAGGGTAACTAAACATGATATTACAAGATGTCGTCAAACTTTGCCTGTTGGAAAAAGCCATTAATATCAAAATTATCTATGGTATAACTTTAAAAAGTGTTGTAAATTTTGAACAAACTCGGAGTGGTTTTGAGATTTGCAAAAGATATTAACTTTTAACAGTTTTTTTTTTTTTTTTTTTTTTTTTTTTTCTAGATTTAACATCCACATCTTGCCATAGTGCAATATGGAATGAGTCCAAAATCAAAATTTTTGCCTACAGATTTAGTGTCCCCCAAATATTGGTGCCTTGGGCCCGTGCCCCATGTGCCCATGCCTTAATCTGGCTCTCGGTACAATTCAAAATTTGATTAAGCAAATTGAGAATTTTTCCCCCTCCCAAACAATTTAGTTTGAGACACTCCTAAGCACACACATTAAACTTATAACTTCCTTCCTTTTAAAAAGGTGTTAAAAAAGCAAGGGCACAGGGCCTTGCGAAAAATACATGAGGAGACAGTCCATTTTGTAATTATTGGTCATATTTTATCAGAATGGATAAACTAAGGTAATCCTACAAATTTTGTGGTTGGTTATCTTTTAGTTTTCATGAGTTGAGGCATGTAATTTGTTAAAAAAATAACTGAGCAGTTAATATTTTTAATTTTTAGATACAATTCACTAAGCTCAGCAGATTTGGAAAAAATTAATATTTTGGATCAAAGTTGTGCTCTGGATGAGTTGGAAAATGTTGAACACCAAAAAAGGTAAGTAGAATTATTGAATTGCTTATCTTTAAATGAATAATTCTTTTTGAAATTTTATTTAACTTTTTATTCCTATAAATATAAAGAATACATTAATAGACTTATAATGCTTGATATCGAAGAGTTTTCTTTTTATAGATTATGTTAATGTGCATAAATAATTTCTTAAGTTCATAAAATAATATACAATGTGGGAGGGACCCTAATTTCGGAACACTAAAATCTGGAAGATTAAAAACCCGGAACTTTTTTTTCCCTTTAAGTTAAATATATATATATTTTTTGTTCAAATGTTTTTAAAGAAATTTAACGTTTTTGAATCTGTTGTGTAGAACTGAGAGATGTGGGTGAAAGTTTGAACGTAGGAAGGAACGTAGGAAATCTGATTTTATGCTATTAGTATTAGTAGGATTCTCGATCACTATATTCATACATTAGTGAGTAATACATGTACAAAACATATGAGTTCCACTCTGATCTGCTAGTATGCAAGGTTTAGGCCTAATTTCAACAAATTTAATGAAATTTACCATTAAGGATTTTTTTGTTTATTTTATATAAAACTCTCTAATTGCAGAGAATCAGTCTTCAGGATGTTTTTACTTTTCCCTATTTATGTTTGCATGGATATACAATCTTTTATTCCTGGTAGTATTCTGCTTATTTCATCCCATTCATAAAAGGCCTTTAAGTTTTCAGCAATTTCAATTGCAAGATTTTTCCCAGGTTTTCAGGTAGACCTTCCTTGCATAGATACAAAAAGTTGATCTTGACGATAAGAAAATATTTTAAAGTTAACAATGAATTCCCACAAAAATACTTTAAGATCCAGTTTAAATTTTTCCTCATTTGGGGGACATTTAACAGAAAATTGTGACTTAAGCGGTACTTTAACTAAAAAGTGGGACATTTTGGCAGCATATTTGGACACCGGACTGTGAGACAAAAAGCAGGACTGTCCCGCTAAAATCGGGATATCTGGCATTGTCACGGTATTATTGATTTGATTTTTTTATATTTTTACAGAGAAATTGAAATGCTTGAGAAACAACTGGCTCTTATTGAGAAACAGAATGCTGCCCTTGAAAAGCAAAAGAATACTTTCAAGTAAGTAATCTCTAATATGCTATTCAATTAAGAAACAATACTTAAAGTATCATACTTGTGCTTTGTTCTTAAAGCACAAGTTATTAGCTAAATAAAACTGAACTAAAAATATTAAAATATTTCTTTCACAGAGCCACATGTTGTAAAAAATAAGTAGAGAAGTATACACATTACAAAGTTATTCTTCTGCAGCTTATAATATGTCTTCTGATCTTTCTGAAATGGCTTTCCAATAGTTTTAGATGTTCTATAAATACCTTTCCTATTTTCTTTTCGCTGAAAAACAATTAAATTTCATATTAAAGTTTTTACTTTTGTTAGATTTAATTTGCATCTCATTTGAGATTATCTGTCCCAAATACTTATCTTCAGTGATTTTCAACCTGAATTGGTCTTTGTTTCAAACTTTATTTATGCATGAAAGCTTTCTTTCTTTTCATAGCAACTGAGTGTTTACCGTATATACTCGCATATAAGTCGATCCCCCAACTTTTTGGAGGAAAATGGGGAAAATTCGAAAACCCGTGTATAAGTCAAGTTCCTACTTTCTGAAAAAAGCGGGAAAGTTTTGCTGCTAATTTTGAATATAAACGTTATAAAAAGAAGGAAAATGAAATGTAATAAAAATTTTTATGTTAAAAAACGTCCGATTATTATTCTTTAGTTCAAAAAGGGTTCACTTCTGTGATCGCAATTTTTGTAACTGGATCAATTTTGCTGTTATGATTTTCGTTACTTGTTGCTTGTATTTTGAATAAATATCAATAAAATTCTGTGCTGTAGCCATGTTATGTTATTTAAAAATATGGCGATACCCGCACTTTTCACATAGTCGGCCGCTCACTGTAATTATTTAGTCTTTATTTCACAGTCAGATCATGTAAATTTATAGCAGAATGTGTAAGTATTTACTTCTATAGTATCTGCTTAAAAGGGTTGGACTAAAATCGA
Source organism: Uloborus diversus (assembly GCF_026930045.1). Lineage (NCBI taxonomy): Eukaryota > Metazoa > Arthropoda > Arachnida > Araneae > Uloboridae > Uloborus > Uloborus diversus. Next base: position 6,356,649 of record NC_072739.1, read on the forward strand.
GAAAATGTTCACGTTTTCCTTTGGGTTTTTTTTTCTAAGAATTGTTCAGGAAATTTTTTCAGAAGTTCTGCCCTAGGTATAAGTTGACCCCCTAACTTTTATCCTCATTTTTCATACTAAATTTCTCGACTTACACGCGAATATATATACGATGAAAAAGATTGATAAAAAATATGGCATTGTGCTCATTTTTAATTCTGACGATTATCCCTCAATAATAATAGTTTGCAACAAGTTTTATATTTTACTGCATAATTACTTTTACTTTGCTGCTAAGCATTTGGTATTTGATTAATCTTTTATTTTCCTCTTTTTACTGCATTATTCAAAAATTGTGTCCTAAGATTTAAACATTGGCAGAAATTAACCCTTATTAAAAACTTGGACTCTGCTTGTTTCCTCCCCCCCCCCCCTTGTTCTTTTTAACCATTCAGGGATGAACTATAAAAAGAAACAAATAGTTTATTTATTAGAATACGATTATTAATGTTGTTGATGTAATTACTCTTCTCTTACAACAAATAACTTTCAATGTGCAAATTTTGTTTTTATTTTGAATATGGGGATAATTTTTATGAGCTTAAAAAAAATCTCTAGTAGTTTTTCGGCATTGAATGACCTTCTAGTACCTAACTTTGCCAACTCTGCTTAGAGTTGAACATTTTTTTCATACAGACACTTTCATGCTTTCTTTATTGTATATCACCTAGCTCTTTCTAGTACAATAAAGTCTTGAAAATCAGAGTCTCAAAAGTTCGAAGTTCCGTTTAATCTGAGGTTATTTTTTAGTTGCTAAATACTTGATTTTCATTGAAATCTGAAAATCGAAATATTTTGGCTGGGCAATTCCATGGTGTCGGACATAAAAAATGATGAAAATTTTCTCAGTTTTAATTCCATTTACCAAGTATAAACTGTTCCAAAATGATCAAATTTATTTACAAGATACTTACTACATCTCACTGAATAAAAAATCATGTTAGTTTTTCAAAATAGATCCCTAAAGTATAAAGTAAAAAAATTTAATGAGTAGGTGTTGGACATAAACACGCAAATAGTAAAATTGATGGTTCACTTAAAAATTATTAAAAGTCTGTGAATTGGCTTACATTTTAATTTTAAAAACAGCATAATTGTGAAGTATACTTATGATTGAAGCATATTTCACAGTTTTCAAATGATATCATAAGGAATAAAATTATTTTTAAAATATTTTTAGCTTGGTGTCGGACGTAAATTTTTCATATTGAACGTAAACTATTGCTCTTAAATGTAAATACATAACAATGATTAGTTATAAATATGTAATTTATAGGTTACATATACTGAAACAAAATTTACCAAGTAAATTCAAAAGTAGGGTTGATTGGGGGAAGTGGGACACTGGGGTAAGTGGGTCACCCCTAAAAACTGAAATATCCATTTGGTTTTTATACTTCTTTAAATTGATCATTTCATGGTTCATCACAGTGATTAGTTTTGCATATATTTGGATTACTTAGCATTTTTTTTCTAGGTCAGAGAACTTAGTCAAAAAAAAAAAATCTGAAAAATATTTTTTGGCGAGTTTAAGCAGCATTTTTCAAAGAAGTGTTTCATGATTAGCATTTATTTTTTTATGATCATTAAACATTCATGTACAGATTAACTTAATGTGCCTACTGCTATCAGAATTTTTGAGTAAAATATCAAAAACTGTTTTAGAGGAGGAGCCCCACTTACCCCGTAAATTTTCGCTATAAGATGTCCCCGCACTATGGGGTAAGTGGTTCCCCCATAACAGTGAGGATTTGAAAATCAAAAGCAACTCTGATGAAATATTTGTATTACTGAAGTACAAGACAACTATGATGACTCTTAGTAGAAATTGATAGTTCAGCTACAAAAGCTGATGATTAGTTATTTGTGAAACTTACCTGAAAGAAAACCATCAAGATTTATATGGGTTGAATGTTGATAATGGTTCTTCATTAGCCAACTTTACATAGATGCAGTCATTTAGTGTTTCCAATTTCTTTTTCCACTTATAGTTTTGGCGAATTTCCCAAAATTGATCTGAATCAACTATATTAAGTTCATTCAACACACCTTTTCTCAAAAGGTGTCCTACTTACCCCTATCAACCCTAAATGTATATACAGTAAATTCACTAAGTTCTTTTTTATACATGTTTCACTTTAACTTTGAAATTAAAGGCAGAAAAAGGAGAAACACAGTTGAAAACATACGTTTTTTAAAGGCATGTAACAGTGTCGGACGTAAAAAAATTTTTACGTCCTAGATTTTAGTAAAAAATATTCACTTGTTACAAAATGAAAATAGGTTACATAAATGAGATTGAAAATCTTACTTTGTACCCAAAAATGCATGTATGTAGCTTTAAGATTATTGGCTCAGCATAATTAACTGCACATTTTGGTGTCGGACGTAAAACACTTAATGTACCCCAGATAAATTCTTTTACGAATCAAAATAAATTATATTTTGACACATTTTTGCAACATCACCAGCAACACATTGTATCTTTAAATGGTTATTCATCTCAATTCATAATATTAGTATGTATTTTTTGGAAAAAACAGAACTTCTTCGAGAGTCACCAAATATGGTTTGAAAATACTCAAGATGTTGACCTTGGTTTAACCTCCTGTAACTTATTTATAATTGAAGTGATCAAATTTTTGACAGGCATTTCAAAATATACAACTCTTTATCTTTAAAATGACACCTCATTTGTTTGGTAATTTTAATTTTGAAAATTTGATCATCTGGTTGACCTTATCATGGAATTGTCCTGCTGTAAAACTCATTGACTACGTACAGCAAATAATAAAATACATTGAGAGGTTGATTAAAAGGAAATTTACGTTGAAGTTTGAGTGAGTTTGTTTGCTTGAAAACAGAAGTTCTTTTCTTGATGCAAGGAATAAAAGGTGCTCCTCCTTATGCCTTCCGAGTTGCGTAAATTTTAAATGCCGAAAATTTTTCCAGATAATCCAAGTTTTCAGTAATCTGAGGTGAGGTGAGCCCCAGTTTCCCCAGATTTTCGAGGCTCCACTGTAGTACTCTTTTTAATATGTTGTATTACATTCTCTTTCATCGCTAACCCAAATTAGTTTGCCGTCAAAACATATTTATTTTCTCTTTAATGTCTCCAAACGGCTATTGATTTCTCCTCTTGAATATCTTCTAGAGATGACTCTTGGGTCTAAACTCGCCCTTAACCGGACATTAAGTTTCTCAGCTATAACCAAGCTTTTAATTCATTCTGTCAGTTTGCTTACTTTTGAAGTTATCACTCTATTTCCCAAACTATTAAATGTATAGTTTACAAATACAAATGTGACGACCAGCGACAGACTCTGGGCGCAACTAGGCTCGTCCTAGTCAGTCTATAAGTCCCCAATGAAGATCAATGGCTCAATTAAAGCTATCTACCCCTTACACATTACCGTCTCTTCCGGTAAGCTGTTCCACATGCTCACGACACTACTATGTAATTTTTCCTAATTTCCAGGTTAGCCTGAGATTTGAATAGCTTAAAACAATGATCCCTCGTCCTGCTTTCTGGGCAAAAATTTAACCCGTCAACTTCTTTCATTTTGATAAATTTAAACAACTGAATCATGTCCCCTCTGGCTCTTCTTTGCTCCAGGCTATACATATTAAACCTATTAAGTCTGGTAACCCTTCTTTGAACCCTTTCCAATACAGAAATATCTTTCCCAGGATAAGAAGACTAAAACTGAATAGCATCCTCCAAATGAGGTCTTATTAAACTAATATATAAAGGCAGAAGAACCTTCTTTGATTTGTTTGCAATAGATCTGTTGATAAACGCAAGCATTCTGTTGGCTTTGTTACCAGATTAATATTCAGAGACTGGGAGATCATGTAAAACTTTTCTAAGGCTAATTCAGAATTATGTTTTTTTTTAATTTAAATTTAAATTAAATACCGTAATCATCAAAATTAAAAATGTTTTTAAAATGGTGTATTTTCCTCGCTCTAGTGGCTGTTGCTTTTAGATCATTTTTTGTTTTCAATAAAAAAGTATTTTAAAAGTAACATCTATTTATTCTGAGTAACCTTAGATCTTGATGGTACCTAAGTTTGAACACATAAACATTGATTTAGCACACAACAAAGATATTTAAAAGTGTTTTTTAATATAGTACAAATGCATTTGGTCATAACTGATGTAATGTAAGAACTCATACAGGTCTGATTTTATTTATTAGTCAGAAATTTCTCTCTCCTGACACTATTATTTTTCTAGGAATTAGAAGTTGTGTAAACACACAAACAAAAAATGTACTATTTATCTAATTTTTTTTTAATTTAAACTCTTGATCGTAAAAACAGACCAAATGAATAGCTGTAAAAAATGCTTGGAGTCATTGATTTTGTTACTTTAAATGAAAATATTTGATCTAAAATTGATGCCAAAAAAGTTTTTTTTTTTGTCCCTATTCATGATCACCAATTTCGGTGACTATGATTTAATTTTTTGGTAGTCATTTTCAGTAAAATGATCGCCCGTTGGTGCCTAGCTACTACTAATCAAGAGCTTTACTTATAGCTTCCTACAGTGCCTCATATTGTGATGCATCCTCACTGTCAGGTGACAGTGATGATTTATAGGTGCTGTATCAATCAGCAACAAATTGTCCAGAAATGTCTGAGACAACTTTTCTGAATAACTAGTTCCATACTATTCTTGTTTTCTACAGAAATAATGTTTCACTAAGTGCAAATTCATCTATTTGGTACTTTAGAGTAACTAATTGACAGTATTTAATGAGGTATTTGTGTATTGTACTAAAACGTGTTTTATGTTTCCTTTTATGTCTCAAAGAGCACATGAATTGAAAGCTTATGAAGACAAAGATAAAGCTGAAAAATTGCTAATACGAGCCAAACGAAAACTTCAAAGAATGGATTATAGTGTCGCTGAAGCTGAAAAAAAAGTTTGTATAAAATGTACTATTTTGTAATAGTATTATATGTATCACATAACTTTTCTAAGTTAATTTGAAACTTGAGAGCTTACTTTACAGGTTTTGTTTTTAGTTATTATTTCTTACTTTCATAAAATGAATAGTTTCATAAAATAAACTCATTTCTTTCGATTAAAAATGGGTTGCTTGTTACCCTAAATTTATTATATGATTCTATTATCATTTATTTATTACCCCCCCCCCCCCCATATATTTTATGTACTGCTGTTGGTGTCTTGTAAACTTCATTTTTATGTGTTTTATTTCATGGGTTGTTTATTAGTTTTGATTGCATTAAAAACAAAAATGTACCTTTCTTTGATTTAAATTTTTTACATTTATAAAGTAAAATTCAACAATAAGTAGCTATCTTTCATGTAGAAATAGAAAGAAGTAATTGTGACAAAAGTGGTTTACTGATCCTTCAGGTCTTTCAGCTGTTGGCAATCAGACCGTAAGACTAATGTTTGATCTCAAAATTGATTGCACCCAAAGTTGAAGGTAGTGAGCAGTCAAGGTAATCTAGGGGTGAGGGAAGCGGGAAGTAAAATTTTGCTATTTTGAAAGTCTTAAAAATTGATAATTGATCAGGAATTTTTTTTTTAAGTTAAAAAAAAAAAAAAAAAAAAAAAAAACTTTACATTCTATAAATAAAAATATGAACTAAATGTACAAAGACTTTCACGAGAAATTTTAAAAAATGCAGCTTCTTGGTCTATTTTTGCAAAATTTCTAACTTGGTATGCTAAAGCTATACTTATAAACAAAAAGTCTTTAAGGCTGTCTGTAATTCTATATGTTATCCGTGTATCTGGAAAGTTATGGATTTTGATCATGATCGAATTTGGTCATGGAAACTGATAGTTTGTCACAGATTCTGAGTTCCTTTTCATATACACTTTCCAAATTTTGTGGATTAGTCGTAAAATTTGTTCATTTTAGCTGTTTTTTACATTTTTATACTTCTCGCCAATGTTTTACTCATTTCAAAATCTACTGCAATGAAATTCACTTGTTTGTGTTTACTGTATAATTCCAGTGGCTTAGCCTAAAAATGTGATTTTTGGCCTTTAATTTCATAAAATTTCATATGACCACAAATGAAAAATTTCTCATTAAGTCATTGTATTATTCTACCACTTGAACATTCATTATATTGTGTTAACCATTATTTTAACCCTTCTTGTAAATGATATTGTGAAAATAAATTCTTGCACTTTTGTCATTTTACATGCCTAGAATTATGTAGGATGGATCTGTTGACCAGGGACAGATTCAGAAATTTTTTGGAGGGGACACTGGACGGTAAAAAGTGACTCCCTTTCACACTATTTTTCAAGAAAAGTTCTTTTTAAATGTTTTTACTGCCCCAGTGCCAGTTCATCTATATTCACAAATATTGTGTAGTTAATTTAAGTTAAATAGGGATGGCAAAATATCTTTTTAATATTTTAAGCAAATTAAATACTAAATCCTACATATAATTTCACCCAAATGGGTATGTTAATGGATGATGTAAATTAGAAACATTATCATATTGATGTAATAGCATGACTACTGGATTATTAAACATACACCTCATGTTGAGCTTTTATAAATTTATTTCTATATTTTTTTTCCACGGGAAAGATTATTATGGCCCCCCCCCCCCCTGCCTTGACAAGCATTGGATTTGTCAGATTATAGAACATAATGTAATTAGGAAAATCCTAAGTTTTTTTGAAGTGATAAAAAAATTTCTTTGCGAATTTCAAAACAGTTCTTTTGTTTGTAATGCCATGATACAGTCAGGCCGAGGAGTCAGTCACCTTTTTCACCTTTAGTCACCTTTTGAAAATTTGGTTACTTTTAGTCACCTTTTGCAACTTTTGTCACCTTTCTCACCTTTTTTGAAATGCGTCTTAGGAATTTTTTTTTAAATAATTAAATCTTTGAAAAGTATCTGAATGGTAGCTTTAACAGTGAAATTAATTTAAAAAATAGCCTTAAATATGCCCCCCACCTTGTTGTTGTTTAAGAAAAATAGCTATGCTATCGGGAAATCAAGGAATTTTTTTATCGCTTGCAATTGCACCCTATGAGCAGAACCAGTCTTTCTATCCCTTCTACAGATGAACTTGCTCCTTATTTTCGGGAATGTATGTTAAAAGAAGCATGTTTATCCTATTATACTTTGAGCTTTGATGACACTACCAATGTCAAAGACAAAAAAGAACTGCAATGAACAACAAAATATGGGTCTGAAAGCCAATGTTGTATCACAACAAGGCATCTCAAAACTTTTTTCTTGGGCAAGGCAGTTGGTGAAATTTCGATTGAGAAGCTATGTGAAGCACTTACCGAGAGTGATTATCCATGAATAAATGTCTCATGCTTCCTTTGGATGGTCCTTATGTTAATAAAAAGGTTTTTAGGTTGTTTGACACTATTATCCTTGAGACACGAGAAAAAAAGCCTAATAATTATTGGTACTTGCAGTATTCATACAATGCATAATGCGTATGTCAAAGCATTGCAGTATTTAGGTGAAGAAGCATCTGAACTTCTTCTTAGTACTTATAGCTATTTTGATGGTTGGCCTTCCCGTTAGGAGGACTTCGAAGAAGTGCAAGCTCAACTAAATACACCTCATCACAAGTTCCTGAAACACACAACTACCCATTGGCTTACTCTTGGACCTGCAGCAAACAGACAGTGGGATGCTCTTCAGTATTATTTTTTTAAACGTGTGCCTTTGAAAAAGAATTCAGCTATGCAATGCAGATCATATAAAGCTGTTGCAAATGTTTTAATAAGACCTTCTATAAAAGCTGAGCTGCATTTTATCTTTTCATCTGCTGATTTGTTTATGCAGTTCACAAAACGCTTTCAATGCCAAGCGCCTATGATGCACAAATTGTACCAAGAAATAGAGACCATTGTTCAAACTTTTATGACTCGAGTTATAAAAGCCTCTGTCATAAAGAAAGTTGATTTTTCAAACGTAGACACGGATAAACTGTTTGCAGTTGGTAACAGACTACCTCTTAAAGATCTCGTTGTTAGTGGATAGGTGACAGATGAACTGTCAAAACTGAAAGAAAATGAAAAGGTTTTGTTTTTAAGAGGTGTTAAAAAGCATTGTGTGACTGCATGCAAGTATGTAATAGAAAAAAGTTGCGTATCAAACGGTTTACTGAAAAGTTTCAAATTTTTGGATCCAAAAGAGAGAAGTAAATCTAGAAGCTGTAAGGATTTGATAAAGATTACCAAAATCATGCCTTTTAATGTTCCGCTCGATAGGTTGCAAGATGAATGGAAACTTTTGCAGCTGGAAAAAGATGATGAAGCATCCAAAAACAAAACCATTGATATCTACTGGCAGCAGCACATTTCAAAAAAGGACTCAACTTCCAATGTTCTAAAGTTTCCCAATGTTTCTAAGGTGATAAAAGCTTCACTTGCATTATCACATGGCAATGCTGACATTGAAAGACTATTTTTCATTTCAAAGCATCTTTTTGGTGAAAATAAGACAGCAAGGACTGAAAGATTTTAAAACAGCATACTTATAGTTAAAGACGCTGTAAAAGAATATCCTCATTTGCTTTCTTTACCAATTGGTCCAGAAATGATTAAATGTGCACAACAAGCACACGCAAATTACACAACATACATGGAGGAATGTAAAAGGAAAAAGGATTTGGAATTGAAACAGAAGCAAAAAGAAGAGCAAAGAAGAAAGGATTGTGAAGAAGAAACTAAGAAAATGGAAAACAATTAAAACATCTATTGAAAGTGAAACTGTAGAAATCTTTACAAAAAGCATATAGGCTATTTTGGTAAAAGTCAGTAAAAAGAGATAATCCTTTTCTGTTTTTTGAGTTCTTAACAAATTGCTTTTGGTCACCTTTTAGTCACCTTTGTTTTCAAATTTGTCACCTTTTTCACTTTTTTCAAAGGCCATCAGCAGTCCTCGGCCTGTACAGTTCAGATTACATTTTGGCACTACATGCTGTTTCCATTAGTGTTATGGTTTTGTCAAAAATGTCCCTCACAGTTTCTTTTACTTTTCATTTCTTATAAGCTGAGAACTAAAACCAAAATTTTATAATTGGTTTTCTTGAATGAAATTTCTCTTCAAAGTACATATGCGCTCATCTTTTTTTTTTTCTTTTTTTTTTCTTCTTTTTTAAATGTTAACTATTGATTCTAACAAAGAAGAATTATTGGACGAATCGCAATAGTATGTATCCTTGACTCGGAACACAATGAATTAAATGAGTAAAATATTTTGCACTGCCCTCAGATTCCAATATTGCTCCTAATCTTGTCATTTCCAAATTTTTCAACAGAGGGAGCTGCAAAAGGTGTATGCACTAAATGCAAGTTTTATCAGAAAATAGCAAAAACCATGTCCACTTACATATAAAATATTCATTTTCAAAGCCAGGGAGAGGACAATTGACCCCCCCCCCCCCCCCCCCGCCCTCCCCAACACACTTAAGTGCCTGGTTACCCTTATATCCTGATTAATCCAAACAAAAGTGATTTTATTCAAAATATGCTTTGTGTTTCTATCATATAATGGCATAAAAATCTTGTTGACATTTTTGAAGAATGAAAATAATAATAATAATAATGGTATAGTTAAATTCATTTTATCTCTTTGGGAGTGATACCTGCCCCCTCCCAAAATAATTTTAGAGGAACATATGCCTCCTGTGTTCATATTCTTGCTTATTTATAGAGATGAACATTTTTATTGGTACATAGAAACAAAGCATAAAATGAATAAAAGATATTAGTATAGAAAAATTAAAAAGTTATCAGTAATGTATTACTCCTTTTTTATTCATTTATTTTATTATTATTATTTATTTATTTTGTAAAAAACATTGATTATTGAATAAACATGCAAGAAATTCATGTAGTGTCTGCATTATTTATTTGTTTATTTATTTATTTTTTTTATAGTGCTCTATTTTTAATTTTTCATTTAAAATATTTTTTAGGTTTCTGAAACCATCGCATCTATATCTGAGGCCATCAAGGAGTTTGAAGCTCAGCTAACCAATGACAGTGCAAAGAATAATTTGCCAACATCCATTAATTTTAAGGATCAAGTAGAGCAACTTTTGCAAATTGAGAAGAAAATTGCCAGTCATGTAGAAACTTACATACAAAACAATTTTCAAGTGAGTAATATTAAAATTTACTGGTCCTTTTTGAAGTGCTTAGATAATATTGTAAAGATTAAATGCTAATTTTAATTTTATGAAAAATAGTCCTTACTTCAAGAGGCAAAACTACATAAATCCCTCTTGATGTGTGTGAAACAGATTTTCCTTCTTGCAATATTGCTTTTGCTCCAAAATTACAGTTCAATTCAGTACAGTTCAATTCCAAATAAAAATTTTCAGTTTTTCTCATATACCATCAATGATATAATTAAGAAAAGAAATTGTTCAATATATTTTTTTACACTAAAATGTACATGATGATGGAAACCATATTTTTAAGCAAAGCATAAAACAAAATTCCTTCTTATCGAAGCTTTATAACGTATTTATAAATCTTAAAAATGTATTGAATAGTCAGAGAACTTATCTTAGTTTGAAAAGTAAGCTGAATGGATTCATCAACTGTATGAAATATATTATGTTTATAAATGTCAAGCAATAAATAATTATAAATTTAATTAAAAAAAATATGTTTGAAATTTAAAAAAATCTGATTGAAATATTAAAAAATCTGATTTTTTTAATTATTTTATTTTTAATCAAAAAAATCACGAACCTTGATTTTTGGAGAAAAAAATTCTTTATGTTTTGTACTTTATATCTTACCATTCATATATTTATTTATTGTATTAAAGTGTTAATCCACAGTGAAAAGTATACTTTTTTTATCTGTAAGTAAATTGAAATGACCACAGGTAAGCAGGTAGGTATGGGCTTTATCTCTATACAAAATGGTATAATATATGATTCTTAATACCTACTAGTCTTCCTATAACCTCATAAAATGCTGAATAAGCTCTTTGAACAAGAGACAATTAGTAAAGTGTTTAGCAAAAAGCTCAGAAATGTTTATCTAGACAAAACTTTTATTTCAATGCACATATTGTGATTTTTAACATATTTAAATATGATATAGCAAATGAAACCTGACTTTTAAGCTGGTCAATTTTGCTGTGATTTCTGTAATGTATCTCTCTCTCAAGTAGGAAAGTTGCAAAAATGTGCAAACATTTTGGACATATCGTTTTATTTTTTTTCAGGCCGAGAAGGAATGCAACAATCTAGTAGCCTCCGATTCTGAGCTTCAGAAAGAGCTTAAAGAAATATTTTTCTTCAAACAAAGGTATTATTTTTTTTAATTGTTTTTAAGTTCCGAATTTTGCAGTTTTATAGTGATTAATGATAAGATTTGTTAAACTGTGAGCTTTTAAAAGTGCTCAGCTTATTAACTTTAAGTGGAAGCTCAACCAGGACGTATGATACTTCTTGAAAAAGCATATTTATCTTGTGCAACTTCATGAAGAGCCAAAGTTAAAAAGTAACTTGTTTATTATGGCTATGATATATACAATGACATGTTAAAGGAAATATTGAGAATACGCTCTTTACAATATTAAGTAGCTCATAATACTTCAAATGACTTCAGAATCTAACATTCTAAGTCAAAGTATGAAACGTTAAACATACTGAGCTATGATATTCATGTCAAAAGCAGTAAGCCGAAACTATCGGCAAAAACGGACAGACTCGACTGAGCTGCCGAAAGAAACAACCAAGTCTGACTTGGGTTGCAAATTGAAAAGGGAAGAGAATGAAGCAAAGTGCTGGGAGCTTAAATGCTACCGGCAATTTGCATATTCTGCTGACGCGATCTCGTTGCAAGAAGGAATGAACGAATGAAAAACCTAATGCAAATTAAGGTTGCCAACACTTTTGGAAAATAATTTACTTCCTTTCGTAACAATGGCCCGCCTCTTGCAATCAAGATCGCATCAGAACATAAATGCAATAAAAATAACAATTTAAATTGAAATATTTCATTTCAGCATCTTGACTTGAAATTCTGGCCCTGCAAAAATTAAAGTCCTTAGAACAGCACTTTTTCTTTTTTTTTCAAAAAAATCAAACAAGTTGATGAGTTGATCTGTTGACCCGCATCGGCTCCAGCGAACTTTGAAGGATCCAGAGGACATCAATATTATATCGGGAATGACAACATCAAAAGTCCTACTCGTGCTGTTGCGTTTAAACGCTCCAGAATTTACAGATACATGAAAACAAATGACAACAGTCAATAACATAATATGAACATTTTTACAAAAAAATTTGCCAAAGTACACATGGAAATGTAATTGGACTTCGAAATTTTTTTTTTTTCATTTTAAAAAATTTCTTATGAAAAAGTTTAATTTAATTTTGTTCAAAGGTTTTGTAAAAATATCTGCGAAATTTTGTTTTGTATTCACATAATTTAAATCAAACAAATTTTCTAATATTAAATTTCTTAAAAAATGAAGTCTGATGTCTATATGTTTTGTTCTACTGTTTTCTATTGGCGAATTTGAAAAATTAATTGCTGCTTGATTGTCGCAAAGTAAGTTAAACTGTGGTTTGATCTGAATAAATTCAAACTTTACAAGTTCATTTATTATGCGTACAATCCAAATTAATTCCTTTGCAGCTTCAGTTAGTGACACATATTCTGATTCCATTGTTGATAAGCTAACACATTTCTGTTTAAAAGTTTTCCAAATGATAGGAGATTGATCAATGAATAAAATCATTCCGCCAATCGAAATTCTATCATCGCGACTTGCTGCAAAACTTGCATCACTATAACATTCAACTTTTAAATTTGAAACGTTAGACAAACATAATTTCAGAGATTTTGTGTAATTTAGATAGCCAAGAAGTTTCAGTAGAATATTCCAGTGATTCAAACCTGGGTTAGATTGAAATTGAGATAATATGTTTACAGCGTAACTTAAATCTGGTCGCGTTCTACTTGCAATGAAGGAAATGCAACCTAAAATGTTACGGTAAGGCAATTTAGACATCATTTCAGTTTCTTCTTTAGAATTCGGACATTGATCTTTGGAAAGTACAGTTCCTACACCAATCGGCAAAGAAACAATTGGAAAATTGTATTTTTGATATGTTTTGCATACTTTGTTGATATAGCTTTGTTGATGAATAAATAATGCATTGTCTATTTCCTCAAATTCAACGCCTAAAAGTTTTTGCGTTTTTCCGAGTACTTTGATATCAAATTTAGATTTCAGACTAATAATAACATCATTCAGACATTTGTTATTTTTACAAAATACTACTATATCATCAACATAAAGTATTAAAATTACACTTGATTCAAAAACATAAACACAATTTGCCCATGATAATTTCTTAAAATTTAAACCAATAAGAACATTATGTATTTCCAAAAACCATTCACGACCCGATTGATGAAGTCCATAAATTGCACGATTTAATTTACAAACATAACCAATTTTCTCAGGATCTTGAAATCCCTGGGGTTGTGACATGTATATGTTTTCCTTTAGCGGAGCATATAAATAAGCACATTTTATATCAAATTGATGATGAATCCAATTCAGTTTACACACAAAGATAGAAAAAAATAATCGTACCAATGAGAATTCAATGACTGGACTAAATACCTGGTCATAGTGAATACCTTTTAATTATCTATGACCTTGAATTACCAGGCGACTTCTGAAACGAACAATTTCATTTTTATCGTTTCTTTTCACAGTGAAAACCCAACGATTGCCAATTACTTTGGAATCAGCCGGTTTAGGCACAAGACTCCAAACGTTCCGGGTTTGCATGGTATGAATTTCATCTGACATTGAATTGTACCATTGGTCTGCCTCTGGTGTTTTTAAAGCATCATTGAAAGATTTTGGTATACGAACGTCTAGTCATGTTTCTGAATTACTCATGTCTGTAAAATTTACTTTCCCTGAAAATTTATTTTTCCCGCTGAAATCAAAATTTTCTTTCAAATATTCTATTTTGTGAGATCTGCAAAACGCTTCAACATCATTATAAGACCGCAGTCTTGCGTTTGCACCTTCAATTGAATAATAGATATCGGTTCGTGATTTGTCAGGACGGGGAACAGCTTTCCGAATCCAAACAATTTTATCAGGAATTAGGGTTTGACTTGTACTTTGTTCATCGTGTTCCAGTACGGACACTGGTACAACATCATTTTCCCCCTCACTTAAACTTTCCCGATCAGAATCATTGTCGGAATCTGACGAATCCAGAAACTTAGTTGGGTCCAGTGAGGCTCCACTGCACTTAGATTCTGCTTCAAATCTAACATTAATCGATTCCACAATTTTCCGTTCTGTAGGAAGCCAAATTCTATATCCCCTTGTTTTTAAAGCATACCCGACGAAAATACCCTTTTTGGCCCGCATATCTAGTTTCCTTCTTAAATTTTTGGGGGTTCCAAGAAAAACAGGATTACCGAAAATTTTCAAATGCCTGACCGAAGGTTTTCGCCCAGAATAAAGTTCAAAAGGTGTTAAAGTTTGACCTTCATGGCAAACACGATTCCACACATACGTGAAACATAGTAATGCCTCAGCCCAGAACTGATTTCCTAGTTTACTGGAATGTAAAATTGCCTTTACAGCGTCTAGAGCTGTGTAATTGAATCTCTCGCTTACCCCGTTTTGCATTGGAGTATACGTATTTGTACGTTCTGGTCTTATACCCTGTTCATCTAAATAGGTCTCAAATTCGGCACTGCAGAATTCTAGTCCATTATCAGTTCGGACATTTACAATTTTCGTATTCAAAAACCTTTCAGCCCTTTTTTGATACTTTTTAAAACATTCTAGTGCCTGACTCTTTTCCTTTAGCGGAAAAACAGTGACTTTACGAGAATAATCATCAGTTATAGACAGAAAATATTTAAATCCCCCAATTGCGACATGTGGAAGTTTTCCACAAAGATCCATATGTACTAGTTGTAGGGGTTTTTCTGATCTGATCTTATTCAACGGTTTGAAAGAGACACGTCTAGATTTAGCTATTTTACAGGATTCACAATTTAATTCAGTTTTCTTAAAATCACCTAAACCATTTACAGCATTATTTTTACTAGTATTAACAATATATTTAAAATTAATGTGACAAAAACGTTTGTGCCATACATTTAAATTGTTGTCAAATTTTCTACTAGAAAAAACACTATTAGATTTAGATTTTAAATCGCCGGAGTTGGAGTTCTGACTAGAATTAGAATTTCCGGACTTAGACTCTACTTTTACATCATTTTCAGAAAAAAGAATCTGATTTTTCGGCTTCGCCGATAAATCATCAGTTTCGCGTTCTTTAAAACTGTTGAGTTCCTTTACATTTTTACATTTATAGATTTTATTATTTTTAGTTTTTGCATTTACGCTTCTAGGGTATTTGGGCAAGAAAGAATAAAGCCCGTCTTTACATTTTGCAGATATTATAATTCTACTTTGATCTTTAGATTTTACATTTAAAACTCCATTTTTACATACAAATGAATAACCATTTTTATCTAATTGTGAACCAGACAAAAGATTTCTCCGTAAGTTTGGAGAATAAAGAACATTATTTAAAACTAATTTGTCTTTATTACCTTTAGAGTCCAAAAGTAGCACAATTCTACCAGTTCCTTCAACCGGACAGCTTGGCCCTTTAATTGCTGTTGTAAGGCTGGATGCATTATTTGGAATATAATGCACAAAGAGTCTTAGGTCATTGCAACAATGATGGGTCGACGCACAGTCCACGTACCAGTCATTGGATACTTCTTCTGTGGAGTTGACACTGCAAACAAAATTCGATTCTTGCTTCTTTCTTTTGAAGCATTTCGCTTTCGTATGGCCGCATTTCCCGCAAAAACTACATTTTATTTTGTTTTTCTGTCCCGCTTTAATGGAAGTTTGAAAAGCTATAGCCGATGACTCAGAGTCCTTTTGCACTAATTTTAAACGAGATTCTTCAGCAAGTAATTCAGTCAAAATTTTATCAAACGTAAATTCATCTTCTTTCCATCTGTAAATTGACTGTACAATCTGCCCAAATTCTGCAGGCAAGTAACGAATCAACTGGAAAGACTGATAATATGACGGGATGGGTTTTCCCAAATCCTCTAACTGTTTGATAAGAGTTTTTAGTCGACTTGCATAGATATCAACCTCTTCACCTAACTCAATGTGACAATTGAAAAACTGGTCTGTCAAATCAATAATTCGTGCACGAGAGTCTGGTCGGAAATGCAGTTCTAATTTCTTCCATGCTTGAGAAGGATCATCAATCTGATTTATCAAATTCTTGTATTCATCAGATATGTGCAAATAGATTAAACTATATGCTTTGTCTCTGCGTTTACAAAAGTCTGAAGTTTGCGGTGAATCTTTACCTGGCTCTTTTTCAACTTCGGTAACTAATCTCCAGCAATTTTTGCTCATTAACAAGGCTTTCATATCGTTTAGCCATGTGGAATAATTTTCCCTATTTAATTTCGAGATTTCCATGTTGAGAAAAAAATTATCTGGCCCGCCGTCTGATAGACTTCTGTATCACGTTCGATGTTGAAAAAAAATTAAGAATTTACGCATACCATCTCGTCAGGTTGGGCAAACGGCCCATAACCGATTTGTTAAACTGTGAGCTTTTAAAAGTGCTCAGCTTATTAACTTTAAGTGGAAGCTCAACCAGGACGTATGATACTTCTTGAAAAAGCATATTTATCTTGTGCAACTTCATGAAGAGCCAAAGTTAAAAAGTAACTTGTTTATTATGGCTATGATATATACAATGACATGTTAAAGGAAATATTGAGAATACGCTCTTTACAATATTAAGTAGCTCATAATACTTCAAATGACTTCAGAATCTAACATTCTAAGTCAAAGTATGAAACGTTAAACATACTGAGCTATGATATTCATGTCAAAAGCAGTAAGCCGAAACTATCGGCAAAAACGGACAGACTCGACTGAGCTGCCGAAAGAAACAACCAAGTCTGACTTGGGTTGCAAATTGAAAAGGGAAGAGAATGAAGCAAAGTGCTGGGAGCTTAAATGCTACCGGCAATTTGCATATTCTGCTGACGCGATCTCGTTGCAAGAAGGAATGAACGAATGAAAAACCTAATGCAAATTAAGGTTGCCAACACTTTTGGAAAATAATTTACTTCCTTTCGTAACAAGATTGTTACATATAAGCTCTTGATGTGTCGAAAACGATATATTATTTGAAGGAAAACACGAAATTCGTTTAACTGAGTGAAAAGCTGAATTTATTGCATTGAATAGTTTTTGAAGGCATGACAAAGACTATATCTATTTCCCCCACTTTGTGTCATTGCATTTAGCCCACACAAAGAGAAACATGAATATTTTGTTAAGATTCCTGTTTGATAGATTTTTAGAAAGTAGAAATATAAATATACAGATGTATTAAAAATAGTTCACATGTTTAATTATCAGAAAAGTGTTTGACAACTGTTTGATTAAAAGTGAAATAGAAATAAAGTATTTGAAAAAATAAATTATGATATCATGTGCAGGAGCTTGCACAGAACTTTTGGGACCCATCACATATGACTTTTATGCCCCCCCCCCTCCATATTGTTCACTCCTTTGTCCCTACATATATTTCACCCCTCATTTTAAAAATTCTCGGGTTCCCCTCGGGCCAATGAATGTCCCTTCTCGCTTCCCTTGTGCACGCCCCTGATGGTCTGGGTAGAGAATGAAAGTGAGTAAGTAATCCTAACTTAGTTTTGACTCATTGATAGTTTCTTTAAAAACATTTTCACAAAAATCAAGACTGCGTAGATTTTAACTTCAAGCTAAGGATTTGTGTTTAAATGCAGGTAGTAATTTTTGGTAGAAGTGCTGCAGTCCTAAAAAGTGTGTCGAAAATAATTTAAATGCTCAGAAATGCTGTGATTAAAAATGATGATTAAATCAACTATAGTATATCAGGGTAGCAGATACACATTGAAAAAGCATATTCAAAGAAAAAAAAATGAACTGTGTAACCCAGGTAGGGGTCAATCCCCCTACTTTTAGCAAAATCAATTAATAAAAATTCAGAAACCTGCTTTTAAATTGATTTCGGATCCTTAGAAAAAAAATTGGGAACCTTTTACCGTGGTTTTTCTTTCTTTCTTTTTTTCTCTTTCTTTCATTTTCTTTTTTTCTTTTCTTTTATGAATAAACTATTTACAAAGAAAAAAAGAAAATGAAATTTTATAAGCATACTTACAGTCTAAAATTTAATGTTCATATTTGTGTGTAAAAACTATTCTGGGTTTGGAAATACAATATTGATTACACGTTACTTTCATTTGGAACTATCTTCAATAACATACAGGTTATTAATTTTTACTTCCCATATTCTTTTCTTCAAAAGGAGCTCAAGTTTACTGGCAATCAGCTACACCGAAAAAAGTTTTTAATTAATATTATACATTATATAATTGTGTGTCATTCTCTATTTCTTTAATGTTTAGCTAAAATAGTTGGGCTAAAATCGGGGCGATACAAAAAAAAAATTTGATCATAAGCACCACATTGGTAGCGAAGTTGCACTTCCGAAAATTTATTTTAAAATATGTAAACGCTGGGACGTTTCTTTGAGGAATCACTGTACTTTTTTCATAATGTAAAATGTCATTAAAAGTTATTTTTCATATTTAGGTATTTGTTTTATTTTCTCATAAGTCATATTTTGTTTCATAAAGCTGCTTTAACCCTTTAAAAAATACATTTGGATAAAAGTGCATTAGAGCCTAAAACAATCAAGGGAGACATTGGCTTGTTAATAAACAGGAAAGTAGGCTTGTTTAGTTCCAGACTAAGGTTGGCCGGATTGGACCCAATTGGGTTGGACCCAATGGGTTTTTTTTTTTTGAAAAACCCATTTTAAAAAAAAACCCATTATTTAGCCCACTTTTGAGTTTTTTAAAATTTTCTGAGAGTTTTTTAAAAAATTAATTTATTTAAATACTTTCTCAGTTTAAACTTCGTTTTTATTTGTTCTTACCACAGACAATGGACGTAAAAAAATGAATTTTGAACTTTAATAGTTTTTCTTAACTCATAACGGCATTAAAAAAATACTTCAAAGATTTTAAATAAATGTATTTAACTTTTTTCTTTAACTGGTCAATAAATTACTCAAATTATCTTGACTAAGTCCTGTCATGTCTGATTTTCTCAACTTTTGTAGATTGTACAGAGGAAACTACTCTAGCTAAAAGGCTTTCATGTGAATTATTTTCTGCAAACCAACACACCACAAATCTCGAATAAACACAAGGTACATTTTTTAGAAAATAACAGGTTCTTCAAACGGTCGACAGAAAACAGAACAGGATGTACAGCATTTTCATTATCTTACAAAAAACATCATTCATTATCTTACTCTATACACTGAAATGGAAAAACAGGCAACATAAAATTCAAAGAAATGTCTTGATTAAGCTGGAATTTAGTAAAAAGGGATTTAAACTACTTGAGGTTCTACAGTAGTTTTGCATAACAAAATGAAATACAATAAAGTAAAATCCAAAAAAAAAAAAAAGTAACTAAAAATGAACAATAGATTTTATCAGTTGAGAAGTAACTTTGACTTAACTGTTGGTAATAATAAAAACTAAAAAACCTGCAATTTCGCCATTCTTGGGTTTTGTTGACTTTTATACTTTTCTTCAAAGAGCGCTGAATTTTAACTAATTTTCCAGCTTTTTTTATTCAGAGACAATTTTCGCGCTTTGTCCATATACTTACGCTACAATATGCTACTAGTACCCCCACATTTTCCCTAAAAAAAGACAAAAAAAAAAACCCTTATTTTTTAAAAAAACCCAGCTTTAGTTGGGTTTTTTGGGGTTTTATTTTAAAAATCCCAAAAACCCTGGGTCCATGGGCTTTTTAAAAAAAAAAACGGGTTTTTGCCAAACCTGGTGCCCACCCTCCTAAGATCAAGGGCACACCCCCCCTTAAATATGGCAAAAACCCCCCAAAAGCAAGAGCCCCCTAAAAATGAGAAAAATGCCCCTCAAAATATTCTCCTCTAAAAATTTCAATGGTGCAGTTCGCGCATGACCCCTCCCCCCTAGCTGAGCATGCCTGCAGTTATTTTTTGAACTATAAGTATCTGCTTGAAAGTAACAAAGATGATCACATGTCCGAGTGCCTGGTATGCCTGGAGTGCCTGTCTAGCTGACATAGGAATAGGAGGAAAAACTTTACTTTGGGTTAGAAATTGGCTCACTGGTAGGAAGCAAAGCGTAGTTGTGAGAGGAAATCGTTCTAAATGGAGTGATATTTTAAGTGGGGTTCCTCAAGGGATCAGTTTTAAGGCCTCTTTTGTTTATTATCTTTATCAATGATAATACTTCTGGAAGCATGAATTGTTTTGCTGATGATGTAAAAGTGATGGGGATTGTCGAAAATGAAGAACAAGTAAAACAGCTTCAAGAGGATTTAGATCTTATTACTAAGTGGGCGGATAAATGGGGTATGGCAGTTAATGTAGGGAAATGTCAAGTGCTACACTTAGGTCATGGAAATAAGCGTATGAGATATCGTTTACAGGGTTCAGTCATAAATCAGGCAGAAAATGTTATGGATCTGGGTGTCTTTATAAATCAGGACTTCAAGTTTAGTCAACAGTGCAGTATTGCTAGTAACAAAGCCAACAAAATGCTTGGGTTCATCAATAGATCTATTTGAAACAAATCTAAGAAAGTTCTTCTGCCTTTATATAGGAGTTTAGTAAGACCTCATTTGGAGTATGCTGTTCAGTTTTGGTCGCCTTATCTGAAGAAAGATATTTTTGTATTGGAAAGGGTTCAAAGAAGGGTAACTAAATTAGTAAGGGGACTCTCAGATTTAGATTATGATACCAGACTTAATAGGCTTAACATGTATAGCCTGGAGCAAAGGAGAGTCAGAGGGGACATGATTCAGTTATTTAAATTTATCAAAATGAAAGATGTAGATGGATTAAATTTTTGCGGGGAAAGCAGGACGAGGGGTCATTGTTTTAAGCTATTTAAATCTCAGGCTAACTTGGAAATCAGGAAAAACTACTACTTTAGCAGGGTCGTGGGCACTTGGAACAGCTTACCGGAAGAGGCGGTAATGAGCAAGGGGGTGGATAGCTTTAAGAGGGCCATTGATCTTCATTGAGTACTAATTAATTGACTAGGACCAGCCTAGCTGGGCCCAGAGCCTGCTGCTGGTCGTCACATTTGTATTTGTATTTATTTGATTTCCCTGTTCTCAGATTGGTGGGGAGGAGCAATTTGCCACCTATATTTTTTATAATTAAGAATTGATTTTCGAACAAAGACATGTATTGTGTCTCAAAAGAGTCTACTCTTCTCTATTATAATGTAAAAAAAGTTAAAGTAACCTTGAAGAAGGAAAAGCTTTATTTTATCAAGCAAGCAGGCCTTTAAAAGGGATTACAATTTTCTAATAATAGAATTCCCGTATTACTGTTGTTTTAGATTACAAGGATCAGAATTAGAGAAAATAAGAGTGATGGCCAGCCTTGAAAAGTCACAAGCAGCTCTGAATTTCTTTGACAAGTTTGAAAAAGATGAAAATTATTTTAATTGTTTCAAAAGCGCTTCAAATGTAAGGTATGTATACATTATATTTAATGTTAACATAGCATTGAAATAGGCTTTGTATGCCATGTAACTTCCCCCTCCCCCTCTTTTTTTTTTCTTTTCAGTTGAAATATTTTACATGTTTTCATACTATACGCAGACAAGTGCCACGTTGGTTCGAAAACACTTTAAACAAATTTGATGATAATTTTATGAGAAAATAACTAACTTTCAAAACTGATGCTCAAATTCTGAAGAAACATGTTCATAAAAGGCATTCAACTTAAATTTAAAGAGTTGAACAAATTAATATGTTTTGATGTCTTAAATTGATAAGTCCCAATTAGTTTGTATACGAAAAAAGACGCAAGTGATATTTAAATTAAGTATATAGAGCAGAATCAACTAAATTTTTGTACTGAAATATGTTTCAAAATGTTACATTAACCACCTCTCTTGTAGAATACTGCCATGAGGAGGTAAACGGCAGTATCTGCAAAAATGAATTTTTGACTACTTGAAGAAACGCGTTTTGGATTTAATAGTAAAAATAGGAAAATGTAGGAATTAGGCTTTTTTTTCCCCACATTCTTTTTTCGGCAGAAACGTAATAGGCAAGCTTGTACAATAAAGCTAACAACAATAAATAACCAAAATGCAAATAATAATAATAATAATAATAATAATTTGCAGTTACTGCTCTTCACCTGCTCACAGCAAAATTCTTGCTCCCTTGTAAAAAATGCAGTTGTTTTTTTCTACTTAAAATATGTATTTTAAAGGGATTGTTTTTAGTTTTATTTTAAAATATGCTATTGTGTGTATGCTTAAATAATACTCTAAGGACTTCAACATTGCTTTTTGGACCTTCCTTTTTCCTACAAAATGTTCACTTCTACATCTAAAAATGAGTGAACTTAAATTTTAGTTGGAAAGTCTTAAATAATTACAGCGAAATTCAAATCTATTGCATTTTTTGTTTAGTTTTATGAGTAAAGAAAATCTTTAAAATGATCTGATATATTTTGATATTTCTCAGGTGCCAGAAATTTTCCACAGCTTTGTCATTATCAGGAAATTTCATGATTTTTCTCAGTTGTTTGCCACTCTGAAGTAGAGTAATTGGGAAGATGACTGTGCATTTGAAGTTAATAGGGAAAATATTTGGTTTAAATTAAATTCTCAGTTTGCCTAAAATCGTGCGAGTTTCCCTGCCTAAAATATGTCGAGTTGTGGTCCTTAAATTTTCTTTAAAAAAAATTGGATTATTTACATGCAAAAGTGTAGGAACCCTGAATTCAGTATTTTTTACCTAAATATTGTGCTAACTGTATGGTGGAAACATTAGTAATTGGGGGGGGGGGGGCAATAGGGTTCCATTATCATATCTAACATAGCACAGAAACCCACAAATTGGTATTGTGGTCCTGATTTAAATTCATCCATTATTAATGAAGTTTCAGTTCTGTTTACTTTGAAATAATAAACAATTATCAGTTAAGCAATGTATGTTTCAAATCTTCATGTCAGTGTAATGTTTTTACATAATTTTGTGACAGTTGATATCTGCACATGTGTTAAATTATGCATGAAAATTGTTCTACAATTAATATTTTATCCTATAAATTTGTAAATGTTGTACAAAATGTGTGTGTTCAAAAACGTGAAATTCTTATACAGTAAAACCTGTAAAGTTGACCATCCTTGTAAGTTGACCACCTGTCTATGTTGACCGCTTCTGTTAGGAATGGAATTAGCCCTATCTCATATAATGAAGGAAAACCTCTGTAACTTGACCACCTCTCTATCTTGACCACTAATGTACGCCAAATTTGGTCTGGAGTATTGTAAAAAACCCTTTGTAAGTTGACCACTTGGTTTATTTTTTAAAACTTTCTTCAGAATATTATTTTATTTTATTATTTATTTATTTATAATAATAATAATAATATCTTTTTTTTGGATAGCTTTCAAAGAAAAAAGCTTTGATGACATACTATAGCATTTTACGAACTTAACCCAGCAGCATAAAGCTTATGCTGCTCTTTATTCTCCTAACTTGTTTTTCATTTGTTGTTCTATTTGAGACAGCTTTTTGTACTCTGTTCAATGAAAATAGTTGTCAGTAGAAAAGTTCTAAGTCCTTTCTTTCAGTTGCAATATGTTGTGGCAACACAGGAATTCTGCTAAAAAGAGCAGTTCCGGATCTATACATTTTGGTCCTACTGCAACAAAATATGTAGGGCCTCTCCCTAGTGGCGAGCAGTGTCTATTTGAAAAGCGAATAAGCCTTAGTGCTAGGGGTTCAGTGTTCGTACGGGTCATGGAAATCCTGGAAAGTCATGGGGAAAAAAAGCAAATTTCAGACCTGGAAAAGTCATGGAAAATTGAAATTTTCAGTCTAAGTCGTGGAAATTTATTTTCAGTCATGGAAAAATGTTCTGGGAAAAAAGTAACAGTAGCTAAAAAAAGCATTAGAAATCTTGAGTGATTTAGTATTGCACCATGAAAGCTATTTAAACTGAAAAATTGAACAATCTCAAAAAACATTGCATCCAAGTTCGTTTCCATCACTCCTAAATCTTTATTTTAAAATTTATCAGAGTTTATCTCAATTTGTTGAAGGTTTTGGACAATCTTTAGTCAGGTGATAGAACACAGAAATCAGGGAATTTTAATGCTCAAAAACAGTAGTGCCCAATATACGGCCCGCAAAACTAATCCATGCGACCCACTGGTACATTCACTGTCATTATTCAAACATGTTCTGGAATTTCTGAACTTATTAATTTATATATGCATTTGAAAATGTACAAATAAGTAAACAAGTATATTTAAATCAAAAGATTTATTTACTATGAAATGTTTTTATTTTTTAAAAATAAATATCTGGTTTAGAAACATGAATTTACTAAAGAATGTGGCTTTGTTTTAAAGAACCAAAAAATTGTCAAGTTGATATTAAAAGACAACTTTTGAAGCAAATTTATTGAAACTTAGTAATGATTCATTTAACCTTTTCCCCAATCATTATCATTCTGCCTGTTTAAAAAAAAATAGTCATAAACATTTAAGCATCATTCACTGTAGTTTTAACTTAAACTTATATGATGAAAACAGGTAAGAATTATTCAGTTTTTTAGGTGTACACTGATATTTTTTCAATCAGGCAGTGGCATTCACATAGAAGTTTTGCTAATGCTCATTTCCAAAAAAAAAAGTCGCAAGTTTGATATTAAATAGTACTATTCTCTTCGTGTAACAAGGTCATGAAAATTTTCATGAAGTCATGAAAAAGTCATGAAATTTTTTCATCCAAATAGAGTATGAACCCTGGGGTTTTTTTTTTCTATTTTTTCATCAATTTCTAGGGCCGTTAGCCCCATTAAGGACGCGGGCTCCTCTCACTGCGGGTACGCAGATCTGGGCCTGCTAATGAGGAATGAGTAAAGTTACATGTTTCTGGTGCAAGGGATTAAGAGATAGGATATTTTAATTTTGCCTTTATGAACTGGGAGAGTCGAGCTTGTTACTCTTTGTGCTATACATAAAAAGGCTTCAAAAAGAAAGTTAGTTGAACTTGAGATTAATAAAAAGTATGAAATATTAAAAGTAATTGAAAATGGAGAAAGCCAGAGAAAAATAGCTGGCATATATGGAATTTCTAAAACTACAGTGTCTAATTTAGTTAAAAACCAGTTGAAAATAACAAAAGTATTAGAATAGTATTTTTAATTATTGTTTTACTTTCAATAATGTTAAAAAATGAAAGTGGAGCTGAACAGAAAGAGTAAGGGTGAATTCCTCAAAAAATGAATACATGGTGCAAGAAATGACAAAAAAAAAAAAAAACATTACCGCCCTTTATAAGTTGACCACCTGTCTAAGTTGACCGCCAAAGTACTGCACCGCGAGTGGTCAACTTACACAGGTTTCACTGTATCTATAAAATGTATTTTACCTTATTATCTGAAACTTAGTTTGTTGCTCCAAACTGTCTTTTTCACTGCTGCAAAATTTGTTTTTTTTTTTCTTTTGTGCTCCAAAATGCACATTAAAAGCACTTGCAAGCAAGTTATTTATAATATTAATCACATGTCAGTGTCCTTATGAAGTAAGTTTTTGTATAAAAAATCAAGTTATAAATATTTAACAGACAGTTTTTACAAGAAAATTTAGGTGAATGTAACTTGTTTCCAAATTCTGCTTTTTTCTTTTTTTTTTTTTGTGTGTGTGTGTGTGTGGTATCCAGTATTAAAAACTTTCAAATAAAGTAGTAGTCTTGGTTATGAGAATAGTTTTGAACTATGGAATGGGGAGGGGGAGGGTACAATTTAAAATTCCTGTCCTTTTGTGAATTGATTGTTCTCAACACAGATTTTGATAAAATTTACATATTCACAACTTCCTTTTTCATTGCTTTGTAATGACATTCTTAATGACATTGTTTTCCAATTATAATGGCAATACTAGATTATATTTTATTGCACACTGATTGTCATTTATAACAGAGTTTTCTAATCATAAGTTCGGATGTTTTTGTTTATTTCAGTGTCTTGGCATCATATCAAAAATTTATGCTATTTTAGTGAAACTGGTAATAGATGTTGGTCCATGTCTTGGTCCTTTTGATATGATACACAATGCTAGTACAATGATGGCTTAAATTTTTTGCTGCAGTGCCAACTGTACTTATTGCTATAATTTAGATGATGTAGATTTTTTTTTTTTAAATCAAAAACAGGAAACAATTGGAAGAAGCAACAGAGCTTAATAAAAAACACCAACAAAAAGAAAAAGAGTTGTACTCTTATTTATCGGAGGCTACTTCGGATCGTGTCAATGCCTGCTGCTTTGAGAGTGCTCTGGAGAGATCTGAAGAGACATTATTGCAGTTTCGACATCAAAAAGAAAAAATTTCTTTGGTAAGTTTCAATAGAATTTAAAATTTTGTTTAAGAGACTCATAAATATAATGTTTTCATGATGTTATGTGGAAAATAAATTCGTCATCATAGAATACTTAGAAGTTATAAAGAAAGAATTTAAAAATTATATTCTTTATGCTTTTTTATATTTTTATTTTAGTTATTTATTTGTTCATTCATTTTTTGTGCACTTAATTGACGTTTTTCACAATTTTTTATGTCATGTCTTATAACTGCAACCCCATAAGTATATTTGAACATCTACTCATCACCAACTCAAAAATGTTGAATTGTTGTTGACTACAATGTATTAGACGCATTACCAAAGTGTTTAACAGAAATATTTTGAAATCTTTTTATCTAGTGATTTGAAATTAATATTGTGAATTTCATTTGATTGTTTAACAAGTTTCAGGTGCATTTTCAAGTGTGTTTAAAGGTGTTTAATTGTAAGGAAATGTGGGTCAAAGTGAAGTATTTAAGGTAACTTACTTTTTTCAAAATGAACAGAATGAAAATTTGTTTTGAAAATTGCAGTACATAACGAAAAAATAATGTATTTTATAATAAAACTTACATGGAAACATTATTTTTAATTCTTGCAGTAATTCTATACCTTAAAAAAAAAGTGGAAATTTTGCACTTTATTTTTCTATGAGGCAAAGTAAAAAATAAATATTTTAATAATAAAATCGCTTTTATTTAATAATTAAAAATATTTTTGATCAAATGGATCAGTTAGTAAAAGAATGAATGAATAAATGAATTGATAATGAAGCAATACAACGAATAAATGAGTAAAATATATAATCAATGTATGAGAAAAAAAAGGAGGGAATAAAGTAGTGAATGAATTAGAAAATAATGGAAGGAGTTAATAAGTAAGTGAATTTTTAAGTAAAGGAATGTAAATAAATTAATTTATAAATGAATGCGTGATTGATTTTACAAATAATTGATGAAGTAAACGAAATGATCTATTTCACTTTGCCTTGCATGCACTTGACTAATTGCATAAAATATTTATAATAAAAATAAGTCTAACAGTAATTAAATAAATATTAGAAGGTCTCAATTAATATTTAGAACTTTGAAAACAAGAACTTTATGATTTTATAATAACATTTTTTACTTTCTACAAAATATTACAAAGTGTTACAATTGTTAATTTTTGAAAATTGTTTGTATTGTCATATTCTTTGATTTTCAGGAATAACTTTTTCTTGACTGGAATAGACCACAAGTGGTATTATATGGTTAAAATATAATCAGATGAGTGGCACTAAAAACAGAGTAAATATTTCACCATTTCACTTTGCCCCACAATCCCCTTCATTGCAAAAATTACACTCCATAAAGGTATTATTTTGGTTGTAAAATGCTAAACTCCATTTTTTAAAAATAAATTTAAGGATCGCTGCTATTTATTTCTCTGTTCAATTCTTTTTTTTTTTTTACTTTTTCCCTCTGCCTGCCCTTGATTTTTGATACCTCTCTCCCATCATTGTTTTGATTATGTTGGTCACTTCACAATTCAAATTTCTTATATGCTGGTATTCCTCTCCTATTGAGGTGACTTCCAATAATGGATACTTTATTTAGATGATTTGAAGACTGAAATTGGAAAATGCATTAAGTGCCAAAAAAAAATTTTTTTTTTGTCAAATTGTGGTAAATATCAAGCATTTCACTGTGGTAAACAATTTATGTGCCTATCCCCCTGCAAGTAGTTAAAATAACGTTGTTAGGGTCCACCAGTTGAGTAAGAGTTAGTTCCTGTGCAGTGGAGAGCGCAGTAAGTGCCATTGAAGGTTATTTATCTTGGTTCAATCCATAATGCAAAAAAATAGAAAACGCAGTAAGTGCCTCTGCAGGGCATCAGAAATAGGATTGTGGCACTTACTGCGTTTTCCATTTTTACTCTTCATTTCTTCCGAGCCTGAACCTATTTTCAATTCTGTCAAAAGCATTGGTACATGTTTTCCATTGACATATTTTCTTGCATCTGTAATTGTGCTTCCAATGGATTATGCCGTGGAAAATATTCAAATATATGTTAATGAATCCTGAATGATTAGTTAAAAAAAATAGGTTATATAAATAAGGTGGGTGGATAGTTTATTCATTATTAGTTTATTAGAGTGTGTATCTCCTTAGAATAATTTTTGTTAACTCTGGAAAACTTTTGTTAACAGTGCAAGAAATTAAAAGTTCTTATGCAGTTTCTCTGCACAATTTTAAAAACCTTGATGATCTTAATTATTTATGCTTGTTTTTTTAAATTTTCATCTTTTTATTTTTTCAGCCAGCAAAGATGTTGTATGACCAGCGACTCAGGCTAGAACTGCTGATGTTTAATATGAGCTTGTACTACAATAACCTTTTCGATTTGAAAGATCACATTGAAAGTTCAGCTGATTGGTTAGAATCAGAAACTGCTTCCTTGTGTGAACGAAAGGTGTGTTGGTAATGATGTTTTTTATTGGATTACTTGTTATCAATTTTAATTTTAAAGTTTTGAATAAAATATTTGTTTCCTTGCTATAATTAAGTACTTGGTTGATCTTTGTTATCTTTAATATGTCAGCTACAGATGCAAGTTACCTGGTGATACACATCCCCCAAAAAAACAATGGAGCAACCCGTTCAAATTGTATGGACCCCCCCCCCCCTT
Organism: Uloborus diversus; assembly: GCF_026930045.1. Taxonomy (NCBI): domain Eukaryota; kingdom Metazoa; phylum Arthropoda; class Arachnida; order Araneae; family Uloboridae; genus Uloborus; species Uloborus diversus. The sequence continues at coordinate 6,385,906 of NC_072739.1, forward strand.
AAAAAATCCCTTTCAAATCAACCCTCCCCCTCTATGTTACCAAAATTTGCACTTAAAAATGCTGGAGCAGAATTACTATTGTGGAAATGACGATAAAATGTAACAAAAGTATATCAAAGCTCTCAAAGCATTCATACATAGCATCATAAAGTTATTAACTCATACTTAAATTGTGCTCATGGAAGAACTAATGAGTTACCAAATAATGTCGAAGTGAGTAACATGGACAACGGTGAAAATTAAATAAATACTTTTGTGCTGAGAAATAACAGGAAATATCCAAGTTAGTTGAGCACAAATAAACAGATTACTGAATACATGTGTTTCGGGGTTTCCAGGAACCTCTTTTCCTGTGACACTCTGTAGACAAATAGACAATCCCATGGGTCATGTGTTAGCAAGGTTCGACTGTGTAGAAATATTTATAAAAAGAAATAATTTTCATGCTTTATTAGTAGATGTCATTCTCTTCTTGAAAATTTAGGTTTAAAGAGCAGACATTTTTATAGCAGGCTGCAGGACTGTTACCAAAATTTCTGCTATGCACATCTTTATGAAAGTATCTTAAAATGTTTGTCTATTGGGTATGAATGATGAAATTTAAAGGTAATTTTTAGCTTCTGACCAAATGCAAAAAAAAAAAAAGCAAAACTACTTTCAGTTACTGCATTTGGTTTATCAGCATGTCTAAATGCACTTTTACTGAAAGTCTTGTTTATTTTTTAAAGGAGAAATATGATGAAATGATGAAAATAGAAGATCCAGAAATGCATGATTACCTGACTGAAAATCCTGTTCTGATTTCACTTTATAAAATGTTAGGTAAGGTTTTTACTTCATTGTTAATAAATTGAAATACTGACGTGGGATGGTGAAGCACAGTATCTGCAGAAATGAGCTTTTGAGATATTTGAAGAAACGAATTTTGGGACCCATACTAACAGTAAAGACATGTTGGAATTTAATGTTTGTTTCATGTATTACACATACCATTTCAGATCATTTTAACACATTCAGTTACGAATCCAGGCGTCTAGGTTGAAAATAGCCCGTATTAGTGAAATGCTTTTTAGTCATTGAGTTCAAAGTAAATACAGCATCTTCTAAAGTTGAAGTATTTTGCAAGGTTTTTTTTTCCTGGTCTTTATAAGAAAGAAAATAATCTTTCACTATTTGTAAGCTCTTCAATGCAGTATCGAAGAATTGACGAGATCGAGCTGTTCTTCTTGGTCATCCTAATTGGTGGACAAAATGTCCATAATGTTACCAGCATTTTAATTTTCATAGATTAACTTTCAACAACGTGGATTATCTTTGGGAAAGCACAAATGAAACATATTGCTTACTTTAGAACATTATTTTCTCTTTTTTTTTTAATTTCCCAAGAAAAACCTAAAATGCTGGAAATTCATAAATAACAAACTTGTAATCCGAGTTAAATTAACAATATTTGTATAAGGAAAAACTGAGACCTGATGAAAAAAACATAAATTGCGGGAAAGACGTAGATTCGAGGGACGTAAAATCGGGGGATTCACCGAAATCCTATTTGATGTTCTTTTTACCAGGTTTTCTGTTTTAACAATATTGCTTTTTGAAAGCAGACAATATTTTTCAGTGCTGAAGTACAAGAATAATAACATCACGCTCGTACTCACAGCAACGTTTTAATTGTGTCTGGTGGGATGTTTGGCAAATACGATTTGGTCCGGCATTTTATAAAATGTTTCAGAATAGTTCCCAGAGTATCATAATATAAAAATTGAGACACAGAAAATAAGTAAGGTTGTCACTGTTTTTGCATACATTCAGTACCCAGTACCTGCAAATTTTCCCTTGGCCCAAGTTAATAGACATGCGTATTATGTTCAAAGTATATGATAACTCTATTCTGTCCTACACATTTTGTTACTCAAAAAAAAAGTAAGGTCTGGCGGTGCTGGGCTTTCCGACTAAATGCAACTGATAGTATTAATGGTGAGTAGAGTAAACAAATGCTAACCCTTCAATCAAGTACTTTAAATTTTCATTTCTGGTGCTATTTTAAAAATGTTTTAGTCTGTTTCAAAACTCAAAATTATTTTACAGTGAATGCAGATGACCTGGAACTTTTAAATGACTCCCATCCAGCTTTGCCTGACATTCTAAAGCAACTAAAGAAGTTAGAGGATAAGAAAATAAAGCTGTCAAAATTAGAAGAGGAATTTCAGCTACAAGTTGAATCTGTGTAAGTTTTCCCCCTTTTTGCATCACTATCATTATCGACAGTAATGTCTAGTTTCATCGTGCTTTGTTAAATCTCTCATTTGGATGTTTAGAAATTTTCCTTTGCCTCCTGAAAAAATTATATTTTCCAAAAAAAAAAAAAAAATATGCTGCATTCCATATGACATCGCAGAAAAAAAAATTTGTATTTCTTGAAAAACCATTTCTTTAATAAGTATTTTTTTTTTTTAAATTAATGAACAAACAAGTATTTATTCCTTACATCTAGTATCAAAATATCATTACAGTTTAAGCTACAACTTACGATTCATATTCCACCATGAACTGTTGTGTATATTGTAAATGCATGTCAGTAAACTTTTTCTTTATTTTTCCTAGCCTCATTTCATTAATTTTTTGAAAACTAGCACTATTTTTTCATACGATTGGAAATATCATGAATACTGCATTTCTCGGGCTTTTTATGCAGTCAGGTCTTTTATTACTAGTCTTTTATTAAATACTTTTGTCTTTTATTAATAGTCTATATGAAATTATACCAGAATGAGTCAGTACTTGTTTGTTTTATATTCATTAACAGGGTTGTTAGACTGAAGTCTGGAGTGTCAAAAACCTTTTTTACCAGACTGTGTGTGCGCGAGGCAAAGGAGGATAATGTGTTCATGAGTCTATGTATGTTTGTTCTTATTCGGCTTTGTATGGGCTAAATGCATTGGCCAATTTTGATGATTCTTGCGTCAATCGATTTGAATCAACCTTGGGAGTGTCACTAAACACATGACAATAATCAAAATACTCCATATCAACAACCATTTGCAATATTGTCAGTTCGAGATTGTGTCGCACGCTACTTGCATGTGACAGCGAGAAATGCAGGTAGCGTTTTGGCTGCCTGAATTTTTTTGTTTATCAAGTCTACTAATTCGATTTTCATCTCTAACATGTTGCATTTGTTTTGCCGTGGTTCAGAGGACTGAGTTTCGCGACATGTACTTTCTTGACAGGCTTTTTTAGTTTTGCAAGGGAGATTTGACCCGACTAGCGAGCTGGCGTCATCATGAATTATTCAGGCTGTTTATATAGCTGTGGTTGACTTGAGTTTGTGCATTTTTGCTAAAGGTCAAGAATATGTATCAAGTAAGGTCCCTAGAGGGACTAATAATCAGTAGTTTAGACTACGGCAAGTTACTTAATAATCCTCACGATATATAAACTCTCAATAAAATGACAAGATTGCAAAATTTACCGTCTGATAATCACTATAGCTAAGTCAATGAAAATAAACTAAAAAGTTTAAAATAAAAAATAATTATTAAATAAAAACAAAAAACCCAACTGCGTAAAAACCAAAAAACTAAATAGCAAAAAATATAAGCTTAGTAGTTTAGAATGTTATTAATTTTTACTGAATAACTACAACGGTGAAATAGTTTTCTAGTTGATACACACATACGACAAATCATAAGTTCAAAAACAGAATAGAAGGATCAACAGTCGGGGCCGTTCAAATTTTACGGGGTTCCTTGACTGGTAAAAAAGGAATGGGCCCCCGGCTGTTGATCCTTCTATTCTGCTTTTTAATTTATGATTGTGTATCGATTATAAAACTATTTCAATGCTGTAGTTATTCAGTTGTACTGAATAACATTCTAAACTACTGGGTTTATATATTTTTCTTTTTAATTTTTATGTAGTCTGGTTTTTTGTTTTTATTTTTTATTTTTTCAGGTTTTGTTAAGGGTTTAGATCTACTCTGTTTTGAGTGGCATTGCTTGCATGCCATGTAGCCAAGATATGTCGATTTATCAAAGTATCAGTACATTATTATGACAAAAATGCTATTGAAAAAATAAGTGACTATTTCAGAAACTATTTTCTGCATCTGGTTACTATTTTTCATATTGCAGACTACTAAAGCAACTACTTTTAGTAGTAGGACTCAGTGGCAACCTTGCATATGTTAGAACTTTCTAATTCATTTATTCATGATGCTAAATTTTCATTTCTCAATTCCTATGAGTCTTTTTTTTTTCTTCATAGTGAGAAATATAGCTGGTCTATTGATAAATTTTTCTCTGGAGAACATAAGGAACATCCTGAATTTTGCGACCTTGACGGATCTATTAATGTTGAACTCAACAGTTTAAGTCTAAGAGTTATGAGTCTTGAATCTAAGATGTCAGAATTTCAGCAACAGTTTAACCAAAAGAAAAAGGTAAGCTTTTAATTATTTGAAGTACTTTTTTCCTCATAAAATTACAGTATTCATGGAACATATACAACCTGTTATTTGGAAAACAATATACTTTTTTCATTTATTAAATAATTAAAACCAGAGTTCATAGGGGTCATGGAAATCCTGGAAAAAAAAAAATCAAATTTCAGACCTGGAAAAGTCATGGAAAACTAATCTTTTCATTATAAGTCATGGAAATTTATTTTAAGTCATTGAAACATGTCTTGGACAGTAACAATAGCTAAAAGAGCGCTAGAAATATTGAGTGATTTAGTAATATTGCATACAAATTGAACAATCTCAAAAACAAACCTGAGTTTAGGAATCCTATTGCATCCGCTTCTGTAACACTTGCCCGCCTTTTTTTGCAATGCAATTTTACTACTGGGGCGTCACTAATTTTGAATTCACCATTATTTTCAGCACTTCTTATATTTTGTATTTTGTAGTAGTGAACTTGCACATTCTTGATTTTGCCACGCCCCCTCAAAAAGTGTAATTCAATTGCATCCGAGTTCGTTTCAACAACTTGTAAAAAATTCATTATTAAATTTACCAGAGTTTGTCTTAATATGTTGAAGGCTTTAGAAAATGAAGACTTTAGTCAGGCAATAGAACATAGAAATAGGGGAATTCTAATACTCTAAAACAGTAGTGCCCTACATACAGCTCTCAAAACTGATCCTCGTGGTCAAATGAAACATCTGGTTTAGAAAAAGGAATTTACTGAAAAACGTGGCTTTATTTTAATGAATGCATATACTGTCAAGTTACATGGATGATTAGATGCACTATTGACATCAAAGGCCAATGTTTTTATGAATTAAATTTATTATTGGAAACTTAGTAATGACTCATTCAATTTTTGTCCCATGCATTACTATTCGACAGCATTCATAAAATATTTGTTAGACATTTAAACATCAGTATTGCATTCACTATATTTTTATTTTGCTTGAATTTGTATGATAAAAACAAATAAGAATAATTTATTAGTTTCTGCAGTGTGCACTGATATTTTTTCAGTCACAAGTAAGTGCTCCAATGAGGTAGTGGCACTTACGCAACAATTTTTCTAATGCCCATTTCCGGAAATTGTCAGCTTTTACATTAAATAGTACTATTCCCTTCGTGTAACAAGGTCATGAAAAATTTTATGAAGTCCTGAAAAAGTCTTGGAAATTTTTTATCCAATTGAGTATGAACTCTGTAAAACGGTGCTTTGTGCAAATATTTTTTTTAATAAAATTATTTAAGGTTGTTGCAAATTAAGGTAAGTCATTGCCTCACATGTCACTGTCTTGTCTTACTTACAGATAATAATTTAAGGTTTACTAATGTTTCATTTAAGGCATAAATGTCTTAAATCATGTCAGTGCTGCCCTACCTTTTTTTACCCAAGGCCCACCCGGGACCAGGTCAGCTATGTCAAAATAAAGCATTTCCATGCATGGGGGGGTCAAATTACCAAAAAATATTATCAAATTATCATTCCATGGAGCGAGTTTCATTGTTGATGTCAGGAGCGTTATTCGATCATGCATATGAGGATTATTTTATTGTAATGAAGTTTCCACCTGTTTTTAGAAACAAAAATTCTGACTTTTTGGTCATGTCCTCAAGTTTACAACAATCATTCGAAAAAACCTAAAAAAAACTATCTTGTTTTGACATGGATGTAGGAATCGCAGGATGGAGCACAGGGGAAATTTCTGGAAGCGATGACCGTAACCAGCCGCCATCTTCCATGTATCGGGAAACTGTCTGCAATGTTTCAGATACGGAAATTGCCGAACTTTTTTTAAAATCAAATTTTAACTTTAAGGCGTATTGTGTAGCCTTCAACTGCACTAATAATGCACGTAGTAAGGAGATTCCTTGCTAATTCTGCATAAATGGATAGTTAATTTCTTCCATAACTTATGATTCAATAACAGATGATGATGGCAACATATAGTGTCATACATAATCCTGCATTTATCTTGCTTACAAACACAAACTCGAGTTGCTTAAAATATCATTACAAATCAAAATTTATTGATGTGATTTGCTGCTACTCTTCGGTAACCTGTAAACAATTCTATCAATAAAATAGAAATGAAATTCGAAACATTGTCGGATGCTTTCATTTTTGGTTATTAAGTGTAAATTAAACTTTGATTACAAATGTTATTGAAATAAATTGTTTTTTTTTTTTAAATCAATATTCCTTTTTATGCATGGAGGTTACTACATTCAGGATTTTAAGTAAAAAAATTAGCAATTAATGTAAACTAGTAATAAATAAATGTTTTACATTTATTACTTATTAACATTATAAATTTTTTCTGGTTATTGTGTCATATTTATATAATAGTAAAGCTAATGTAATGTGTCAGAAGATTTAATAAACATTGAAAAGCAACAAAATTTAAGGTCTGAGCGTTTTTTCAAACAATATAATTTAGACGTGATAAAATTAATAAGAATTTTAATTAATATTGTGATATGGTTCAATTATACTGATACTTTCATTCATTGCATAAAAAAAAAATATTTCTTTCGGAAAATTCGAAGTTTTAAATTTGTTTATTATTTGGTTGCCGAATATTGAAGTACTCTGCCAAACCAAATATTTGGTTTGTCTGCCGATATGCAGTATACTGAATACCAACCAAGTATTCCGTGCATCTCTAAACAATAAAGAAAGAAAAGGTGAATGAATCATCAAAATTCAAAGAACTGGATGGGTAGTTTTTTAGAATTTTATACTATTTAACATTCATTTACATGATATTCCTTTTTTAAAACTATCTAAATTTTGTTACAGTTTTATTTTAGTTTTATCCTCATTCTGGCAACTTTATCAAAATTAGCTTTTCATTTATGTTATTCCTTTATATATCTTTGTTGATTTCTAGCTGCTTTTTTTCATTGTGCTGTATTCTAATTTTATAATCTAGACATAGGCTGCAAAATTTTGATAATTCTGTATTCGTATCGATGGGAAAGTCATTGTGTTTTTTTATAAAAATAGTATTTTAAAACCAGTTGACCATGCATTATTTTTTTATTTCTTAGGTAGGCAAAAAATACTTTCATTATGAATTTGAGCGACAAAAGTAAAACACGCGAAATTTTCGCCCAAGTAATACAAGTCTCTTCCCCCTTTCTCACCAACCAACATGGCCACTGCTCTCTCAAAGTTACTTCAAAAGCAACAATGGTAGTAGATACGGCATGTTCCCTCCTGTATTCCTACCTCCATGGTTTTAGAAGGCTATAGAATATATTTTTTGATAGGTCGGGTACTACTGAATTATATTACGAAAGTATCATTTTATAGCCAGAAATGGCCTTCTAAAAACCGATGCAAAAGCCTCAAGTAATTGATCTAGTATTGGTTTTCTACATTACAACTAGTATTGGTTTTCAATTTTTTTTTTCATTTTTTCCCACCTTTAGAAATGTTATAAACTTTGATGTGTTCTTGCCCACGAGAATCATTTCACTCACCTAAATGATTTTGAAATAGATGTTATCTGTGTAATGATTGAAATGTTTCATGGGATGAGAATACAATTAAAATATTCGTTGCATCGTATTTCAAAGTTGTAGTTCGCAGAAACTAAACTACGATTTTTTCGTAGCAGTTGGCAGCTCTGTACATATTATACCCAGGTTTTTTTTGTCTCTTTCTGAGAATCATTTTAAGCTGTTCAAAAATGCTTCAGTGTGGTTCAACTGTTTTCTCTTTCCATTCTTCTCACCACTGGTTAGAGACATTTTGTCTTCTTAAACTTAAGTGACATTTTATACTCGCTGCAACCGTTATATTGACTTTCGACATTGTCAACCAACTGTTCGCTTATTTTACAGAAAAAAAAGTTTATTCCTAAGTTTTGTTTTGTACATATATATTTAAAAAAAAAAGTTTGTATTCTTTGTTTAGCTGCTAGAAAGGAAGAAAAATTTGGCTTTGAAGAGGAAACTGTTTGCATATGCACTCACGAACAGAGAACTTTTTGAAAAGACCATGAAAGAAATTAAAGTAGCCATGGAAAAAAATATGAAACATACTTGATATTTTGTAATTGTTGCATACTTAAATTCTGTAATTGTTTTTCCTTTTTAACTCCTTTTGTAAAAAATAAAAGTAATAAAATTTATATTTAAAATAATTATCATTGATGTAATTATGCTTTTCGCTTCTATTTCATACATGTTTCCAACTGCCTTACTTAACATAATCTCTTACTTGTCCAGTTGATGTAGCAGCGAGAATCTACAGCTGGCCCATTCCCCTTTGAATTGTACATATTATCTGAAATTAATTTTAACAATTTAGTCCTATATGTGTACTTATTTTTCTTTGGAGCCTTATCCACAATGTACATCCTTATTCTGGATGTTATGTTGAAAATTTCCCTAAAAAAATTCTGGTTTTCATTTTAAAGTCATCAAATACATTGTCGTGTGGTACAGCGAAATCCTGTCCCAACAAAATTTCCAATACAATAAACAAGATTTGCAGTCCCTTGAAGTTTAATTGAAATTTTTTAAAAAATCAAGGTCGAGAAAATACATTTCTGAGTGAGGAATTATGTAAGTGAGACCATTAGTCAACTGCCATAATTTCCAATCAGGATATACGACAGTAGAAAATAATGAAGCTACTGTGTGGGCAAGGAATTTTTATTATGTAACCTTTAAAGATTAATATAAAAAATGTCAAGCGATGCATTCTTTAACCATGATAAAAAATTGCGAAAGCCTGGAACGATAACCAGAACATTGTAAATGACACAAAAAAGGATACCTACTGCATTTGTTGGTCAATACAAGCTATGAAAGATTTGCTAGTCAACAATTTAAAATAAATTCAGCTTGTAAGATGAACATATGAGAAAAATTTAAAAAATCATGAATGTTTACAACAATCAATTTGCTTTTATCATTTCATCGACATTAATTACTGCATTACGACTTTTACAGATTAACTAATAATAAAGCATTAAATCCATTCAATAATAGGGTATGATACAGCATTGAATTGAAAAAATAACAATAATTTGCTTCAGAGTAAAAATAATTAGAGTAACATTTATTTAGAATCCTTACATCACTCGTTCATACTTTCATCTTTTGGTCGAGGTCGATACACTCCAACGATAACAGTGTGGTCCCTTTCATAGGGCTCCAAAGTCAATGATTCTAGAGGTTTCAGTTTATCAGAACGCAGCTTTTCAACTTCACTGGCAACAACGGCCTCGGGACTTGCTGTGGAATCGATGCAATTAGCTTTGATGGATATGATGTAATGTCCTTCGTCTTTTAGGTATTGTTGTGCATTGAGCGCAAGAATCCTCGCTTGATCAGGCTGCGCCACGTCTGAAAATATGACATCAACCATGCCGACTATCATACGATACCGTAGTGGAAGTCGGGCATCCTCAATAATGGGAACAATGTTGGTTCTCTTCTGGGCAACGCATAGCAGATCCCTTCCAGAGCGGTGAGAAAACTCCACTGCATAAACCAGCCCTTCAGGTCCAACTAGGTCAGATACATGCGAGACTGTGGTACCGGAAGCAGCTCCCAGATAGAGCACTCTCGAGCCTCTCTTCATGTGGATTTCACCAATCCCACCCATTACAGCGGCTGCTAACTTTGACCTGAATGGGTTCCACGTTCTGTACTCCTTTTTCTCTCCGTTTTCCTCTACGGTTATTCTCTTTTCATTGTAAACAGAATCTCCTGGCACAAGATTCAGAGTCAGTAAGGTATCTTGACTGCCACGTGAAATGAAAATACCTTCATGCCTATGGGGTTCAACAATTGTCTTTTTGCCTCCACGGCCACCACCACCTCTTCCGCGACCGCCACCAAATCCTCTGCCTCGTCCACCACGGTCACCTCCCCTTCCTCCTCGAAATCCACCACGGTCGCCACCTCGTCCTCCTCGGAATCCACCACGGTCGCCACCCTCGTCCTCCGCGGAATCCGCCACGATCACCACCTCGTCCTCCACGGAATCCACCACGATCACCACCTCTGCCTCCTCGGAAACCACCTGCAAATTAATATAATGCATTTAGAATAACAATTTGTCAAGACACAGAACGAGAGGGTCTTCTGGTGAATTCCAGCTAACATGAAACCAAGGGGTCAGAAAATCACAATTTAAACAAATCCCTAAGAGTTATATGGGTCATTCTCTACAAACAGGGTAATTTGGAAGTTGCAAATTAAAAATTTACAAACTGTGAACTAATTGACTTTTTTCTTCATAGATAGCTTTAAAAACTTATTTTATATAAGAGCTATCATTTGACATTCATAATTCCTAAAATTTAATATTTTATTTAAATTTTTAAAAAATCAGCTGCCAGGGGAATGATGCTATAGAGCAGAGGAATGATATTTTGAAACAGGGGAATGACTATCTGCCAGGGTAATGATTTAACAATTTATGAAGCACAGTAGACATCTATTAATGATAGAACATTTCATATCAATAACTATATTTATTAAAAGAAAGTATTACATGTGAACATTTAAGTTTTTTTAACACAGATTTCACAATTATTTTATAAGATACTGATTTTATAATGGGTAAACTTATAGAATGACAAACTTGAACTTTTAAAATGACTCATTTGGAAAAGAAAAATATATTGCTCTGCTGTCACATGGTTCAGGCTTTGCAAGTTTTCTCTCTACGTCTTCAAGAGGATAACGATGTATATCCATGTCTCTTGGCCATTTAAAACGTCCTGGTATGCCAGTATATGTCATGGCATTTATCTCCACTTCCCCAGGTAATAATTGTAGTATTTCTCCTGGGTAAAGTTTACCATCATAGTGAACTAACACCCAATCTCCTATGCTAAACAAGCTTTTATTATTATTGCACATTAATAGGTCTGCATCAATATTGACACACTCATTTTTTGCATCTATTTTACCTATTTCAAAATGCTTGCAGTATTTAGCACTTGCACCTCTGCAATCAACACAGCTTATATGGTGAAATTTCAGAGTTGAATTGGATCGGTACCAATTAACTTGGTGAACTTTCATGGTCCCTTTAAATTTTACACCACCAATTTTCAACTTCTTTTCGATAGCTTCTTTTTCAACTACAATTATCTTGATGCCTTTGCAATGTTCATTTAATATTTTCACAAATGTTGTAAAATCAGCAATATCTTTTCCTTGAGACACAATTCTATCAGCAGTTCGCTTTAATGTTCCACCTACACCATCAGGGGCCCCCTTTCCATGCCCACATTCTGAATAATTCCAAGAAATTCTTTGCAAATGAGGAAATACCTCAGGTAATGTGGTAGAAATATAAAAAAAAATATTCTGATTACGATACTGATTTGATGGACCATCACTATAAAAAAATAAAGTGTCTACCCCCCCCCCCCAAAGGTAATTTTAAAAATAAATCCTTCAGGACAGGGTACATATGTACCGAAACAGCAGTTGGATCATGTCGAAGGGATTCTGTTACAGTGCAAATGCATTGAAACTCTAGATTTGCATCTTCTTCTGCTCTGTAATAAGCCACAACAGTATGTAAGGTCACTTGCTGACGGGACCCTCCAAAGTGATAAGATTGTATCTCTTTACTGTATTTGAAACTGTAATTTTCACTAAAATCAATGTGAACTAATAATTCATTTGGCTTTAACGAATCTTTCAATTCTTTTAAAATTCTGTATTGATGTAGTCTTCTACCTTCATGGGAAAGAAACACATCTAAAATTTTTTTATGTTCTTTAACTGCTTCTGCAATCGACAATGTAACACTTTCTTTTGTAGTTTTTTTGACAGTTTTCGTTTCACCTGTCTTTTGATCAGAATACTCTTGCTTAACAGTTAACCATTTTTTATATGCTAATTTAAAATCATGATCAAAATTATAGGTTAAAATATTTTCCGAGCAATCATTGCACTTTCTAAATAAACATTTTTCATCATCAGCAGTACAACATAGTTATATTAATAAACCTGTTATGTTTGTTGAATTAATAATACCAATTGAAGACAGTTTTTTAGTGAGAAGAGACATGTTTTCATGTTTGACACATAAACATGTATTTCTGTCAGACACACTTGCTTGATTAATCCAAAAAGGACGTAAACGGCAGAATGTTGGGTAACTAATATATTTATGGTTTTTTAAGTATTTTTTGTGCAAATTTTTTAAAGTATCGGATAGATACCTCTTTTGTTTCTTCAATTTTCTTTTTGTAATACAATCATTTTTCCCAGGACATAAAACACTGTTTTCATCATCTTCTAAAAATGTCATTACACTTCTCTGGATTTCTTCATTAGCAGAGGCTTTCCTTTTGGTAGATAACAAATGTTTTATAGACTTGGGATTACGAGCTTTATTAGCTAAATAGCTTTTATACTTTAAAAATTTTCGGCTGCTTGCAATCAATTTATATTTTTTCAAGATTTTACCAGATATAATATAATGATATAATCGCTTCGATTTGTTTGATTTTAATGATTTATAGGCTATTGTTAACTGTTCGGATAATGCCTCACCAAATATAAGTTTTCTTCTGATAACTGAAGAAAACTTTCCCTTTCGCTTCAGATAATAATCTGTCTTCGATCTTGGAGTCATATCTTCCGGTTTACTGTTAATTTTAAGATTCAGCCTATAGTTACGCTTTTTGTACTTTTCTAATTTTCTTGTCAGCAATTTTATCTGATTTTCCATTTTCATGCACTTTCTATGAAGGGCACTTCTGTTGCGCATAACACGTTTTCGTCCAGATAATTTACGGCTTTTAGTTAGATCATTGTTTGATCTTAAATCAGAGAAAGGGGTGCTGAATAAATTTGATGTTGAGCTTGTGCTTGGCTGTGAGCTATTAGAATTTGTTGGTATTTCTTCAGCCAAGGGTTGATGTTGAGAGATACTTGACCGCTTTCGGTAATTTTTGGAATTAGCTTTCCATTGTTTACGCTTTCTTCGTTTCTCTCGAGGAGTCATCTCTGTGATGGGCTTTATTATACCCTTCATCTTTTTTTTCAAGTATTTTTGCCGTTCCTTTTCTTTCTGTTTTTCATATGCAATTGGGTCATTTTTTATCTTCTGATAGCGTTTTCGCTGAGCTTCTCTTTTATTTTTTAGTTTCTCTTCTCTAGTTAAATTTTTCTTTACATTGGGCATCTTCCTGAAAACAAGGAGAACTTTTATAGAAAATGCAATGTTATCAGTTTAATTTGAGTCATTCTTTTTTAGTCTTAACAATCTTAATGAAAAGCATGAGTTTTTTTTCCTTTTTTTTAAAAAATCTTATTTTGTCGATATTAATCAATTAAATAGAAATCGGATGCAAACGAAGTAAAAATTTACTTTCCTATTCTGTAGATAAATGTTTCAATTAAAGTACTAAAATAGCTTTAAATTAAAAATGAAATTCAGATATATTCAAATTTAATGAATCTAATGATTTTCCCATAATTTTAATCAAATATTTAAAATTATAGATTTTTTAAAATATAAATAATGCATTAAATTGGCCATTAATTTCTTTTCAGTTATGAAGATGAAAAATACAGTTACATTTAATTAAAAAAAATACTTGAAAAATAACTAATAAAAAATGTTTAAAATTCAAATTAAATAATAAATAATCAGGTAAATGTTATATACATTAATCCAAAGTATTGAGAAATTTTATGAAATATTTGAATAATAAAATATTTACTAAATTTAACATTTTTCTTATCTTTAAAATTTCATAATTCAAAAAAAATTTAATTTTAAAGAAAAATCATTATAACTATTTATAGTTAACATGCATGTTTTTAAAATACATCATCATTCAGTTGCTTTATTAGCATTAATAATATTTTTGGTTAATATCTTAATTATATTCCTAAAATTTCATCATTCCCCTGACTAGAATCATTCCCCTGCCTTAAAAACATGCAGGGGGATGATGCTAGGGGAATGATGTTTTTTTAGTAATATCTACCTTATGACTACATGGTGGAACAAAAATTTTTAAAAATGAATACATATATTAAGAAACTTATACTAACAGCATAACACAAAATATAAAAATGCTTACCTTTTGTTTAGTCTAAAAACTTGATCCAGGGTAATGATGGCCAATAAAAATATTCTCCCTGGATTTTAACTTGGGACATCAGCATTTGACAAAAAAAATGGCTACAAACTCCAAACTTGTAAGAGATTCCTACTAAACCATAAATTGAATTTGGATCAATGCCAAGTTTGCCTTCAGAGACATCTATTGGTACTTTTTAGAACTATTTTTATAAGTGTAGGGGAATGATGCTAAAATTCATGGACATACTTCATTGTATTTTTTTCCATAATTGAATTAGAGTATACTTCTATATTACTTATTCTTGTTATAAAGGAACTAACTGTGATACTATATTAATAATTGCAATTACAATAAATTAATATTTAATAAATGCTTAAAAGATTCAAAGTCTGATTTCTGGGTTTGGGACAGCCAGGGGAATGATATTTTGCACATAATTCATTTTTTTAAATATTGCTTAGAATTATCCTTAAATAAATATTATAAGTAGTAGATGGGAAAAAAGTACTATTTTCAGAAAAAATAAACTTTATTGGTAAAAAAGTTAAGGAAAATTATAAAATCATATGGGACTTGGTTTTTTCCTATTCAATGGGAATGACCCATATACACCATTGGAAAGCTCATAACCCCTAGAACAAGAATCTACTGTTGCTTTTTTTCTCATACTAAGTTTATTTAGTGGAGGAAGAGATGGTAAAATGTCTATTTTTTGTGTTTTTTAGCAAGTAAAATTGATTATTTTTGTACCTTATTAGTAATGCAAATTATGATTCTAAAATTAGATGGAGTAAATTTAATATTGATATAAAAACTATAAAGGTAAAATAAAACCATGTTTGGGCTTGTTTCGAACATAAATAGTCTAATTAGAGGCATAATTACAACATCATGTATTATATGTAACGTCTGTTACAAAAAGGTAAATAAATTCTCCTCACATTGTGAAACATTTTTGAAAAAGTTTTGCTCTTAATTATTTTCTTTATTTTTAGGTGCCACATTTTTAAATGCCAATTATAAAAATGTATTCAATGCATCAAACAATTCATTAAGTCTATGGTAGCCAACATGTAGCCAGGGTTGGACTGGGTTCTGAAAAAGGCCAATGAGGGGGGGGGGGAGTATAGACAATCATTTTCGGGGAGCGAATGGCTAATGACAAATTAACATAAAACGAAATATATATGTAGAACTAGCAAATGTACCCGGCGTTGCCTGGGTCAGTAATAATTGTAAGAAACAATCGCTACTTTCTTTCGTTTTCTGTTTTAACTCAAAGAACTCAAAACACACCGCTTTGACGCTATTAAAAATCGAGCTTCTTCCCTACCCATAAAAGTAAAATAGCAATAAGTGTAAAGAACCAACGAATATTCATTCAGAAGCGAAAGCACGAATTTAAGCATATTAAAATTTTGAAGAATTTACAAAATATGAACTAACAAAAACAAAGATCACTAAATAAACCATGCGCTTCATTTAATTAAATAGTACACACACGCACACAGAAGAAGAAAAAAAAGGTCTCTACTATAAGCTTTAACTCTGAACTAAAGCTCTCCTACCCTCAGGGTGCGAAACGTAGAGTTTCCAAATGTTTAAATGACTTTAAACTCATGTTTGCTCCGGAGAAGCCTTGATTCAAAATTTTCATTACAATTACTTTTAATATTGCTGTTGTTAGGCAACGAATTTTTGTAAAAAAGGGTTTTATGTTTAATCACATAGAGTAAAGAAATTACATAGAGAGGCCCTGCTATACTAAGAAATTGAAGCCGGAAGTTTCACCGCTATATCCAAAGATCCTTAGCTTCTTGCTAAGCATTTTATGATACATCTTGATTCCAAACATTCCATTACTGAATCTCAATTGGTTGTTAATTTAAACTTAGATATTGTTGCAAGTTTATGGAGCACGTTTTTGAAATTGCATTAATACATGAATTAAAATTCAAACCAATCCGCCAGCTACTTTATACGGTCTCTTTGCGAGATTGGTGAAAATTATACTCGCGAAGTGATCACGTTATCATAACACCGCTAATCATTGCACCTCTGTACCCCACAATTCCGGCTTCAATTTCATCTCCTTCTTACCATAGACGGGGCCTTATGTATATTTCTTTACTCTATATATGGTGATGTAACTATGTATGGTGAAAAAATGGTTAAAATCCGTCCAGTAGTTTTGAAGTTTACCCCGGACATCCGGACAGAGATTAGACCTTTATGTATAAAGATAAGAATGCAACTCCCAAGAGAGCTATAAATGTCATGCTTGCTCCAGAGAGGCCTTGATTCAAAATTTACATTATGATTACTTTCAATATTGCTGTTGTTAGGCAACGAATTTTCCTAACAATGGATTTTATATTTAATTAATCTTTCAATGGGGGAAATTACAATAATTTGCTGTTTTCCACCATAACTTTTGAAAACTAAGATTTTAAGGAACAAATAATAGCCTAAGTTGTTCCCCGATTATCTAGCTATCTATGGTGAAAAAATGGTTAAAATCCCTCCAGTAGTTTTGACGTTTACCCCGGACATCCGGACAGAGATTAGACCTTTATGTATAAAGATTAAGGTACGACTAATTTTTTAAATCGAGATTAAAGGGGTTGTAATTAGAAGTGTTTCAAGTAAAAAGAATGGGGAAAAAAATAATTTTTACCAGTATTTTGGTTCTACTCAAATTGTTCACCGATTGATTCATTTGTGGACTCAAGAACTATTTCTAACAATCATTTTGATCCTCAATTGTACTTTTTTTCCTTGTAAGAAAATATGTAATATCAAGATGGGCATCCCTTTTTACCAGTTTTCGTATTAAATGTGATGAAATAAACAGAGAGAAAGATCATTAAAGATTAAAATTGTAAATACATATTGAAGATAAATAGTGACATACTCAATATTTGATTAAGTGGTTTAATTTTCTTTTATAAATAGGGTGCTAAGGGGCTCAAAAGCTTTTGCTAAATTTTACAAAATTTTATTTCTTAAAACAACTTGCGATGATCTTTTATGATATTAGGTGGGGGAAGAGAATTTCGGAATTTTTTTTAACTGAAGTCTTTTAAATCATGATGGTTGGCCATCTTTGGTAGTGTCAAGGAGAGGATTTGTGATCTCTTCTTCAAGCACTTCTTGATATTGAAACAACAAAAACAAGATTTTAGACAATTTTGAATATGATGCCATGGAAAGGGAGGTGTGAGAGCTCTCCCCAATCACATTTTTAGAATTGAAGCTCTAAAAACGCAATTGTAGGGACCATCTTTGAGGTAGGAAAAGGACAACGTTCAAAATTCTCTCTCCCTGGAAATGTTTTCACACTGAAATTCTGACCAAATTTTAGACTATTTTTTTGCAATGTTGGTAGTCAATGCTTAAAAACTCTGGGTGACAGGTCTTGAAGAGTAGTGAAACTTAGTACCATCCATGAATCTAGTCACATTGACTTAAGTTTGAAGGTTAGAAGATTGTTCAGTCCCTTCAAAGATGGAGAAACTCAAAACTACTGACCAGTAGGGAGATTTAGAGGGTGTCCATGCCCCCCTCCCTCCAAACCTTATGAGCTTTGGATTTTTTTTTTTTTTTTGGAGAGGAAAAAAATATATTTAAAAAAATGACGAAAACTAAAAAATAGTGAATCTTATCAGATCTGTTTTACTTGAAATAAATTTAACTCCTAGTCAGGGCAGAATTATTTCCTTTCCCTTGAAACAGAAAAATTTATCTTTATTTTTAAAATGTTCAGACATTTTTTCATGATATCAATTTAGAGGCCATTCAACTCAACTTCTGACCAGATGTAGTAACTCGGGCCATGCATGGGGGGTAGATCAATAGTGCAGATTGTGCCATTGCTTTTTTTTTTTGGGGGGGGGGGGGGGTATTCATTATCTATTTTGGTTTGGGCTCTCTTGGGAGGATGGACACCTGTGAGAATTGAGCTAATTTGAGAATGCCCCCCCCCCCCCCAAATGATCCGTCTAAATCCGCCACTGTCTTCCAAACATCGGAAACATTTATATTATAAGAATTATATTAATAACAGTTGTTCTTAATGGTGAGATATATCCTGCCCAAGTCCAAGAAATAATTGAGGGTACAGACCGGGAACTTTTCCACACTTTTCTGAAAAGAACTTTAATTGAGCAGGGAAAAACAGATGCAGAATGGTACAAGGTAAATCAAGATTTCCGGAAAAATCAGCGCTCCAGTGAGGCTACTTTCAGCTCAAGGGTTATTTTCATTTAATGTGAATAAAATGCAAATATGTTTTTAAATTCATGAAATGTAAACATTCTTTTTAGTGAAGTAGATGTCACAAAAATAATTCAGTGCGCAAAAGTGTTTGTCGAAGGTACTTTTTTTTAAATATTATAATTAAGTTATAGGTTTAACTTTTTACAATTATTGTATGAAATGATTGACTATGACTTTGTGATTTTATTATATGGTCTATAAGAAGTTAAGGTATCACCTTTCAACTATTAATTTATCATTCAGTACATGCATACAACATGTCCGTGTCACACGGTGTAACATCCGTTACAGCCCGTAACGTCCGTTACAGAGATTTTAAAATTTTTTATCACAAAAGAGAATAACTGAATTTTAATACCAAGGTTCTGATAAATTAGAGGCATGTTTTGTGATGTTAAATCAAAAAATTTTTAACAAATTTACATAATAGATTCACAGACTTTTTAATCTGATCACGCCACAGCGCAAATGATGTTCCACTTTTTGTAACATCCGTTACAGTTAAATATTACTTATTTTCTGCAGCTTAAATACAAAAATAAATTTTGAAACCTGATCAAAGTAATCTTCAGTCTTGGTTCGATCAAGAAAAAATAGCTTGCTCCTATTTGGAAGCATTTATATGCCTCTCATAATCTTTTTATAATTGTTTTTGTGTGTGTGAATGTAACGTCCGTTACAACGGAATTCACTTTCTTTAGAGCATGTTAAGATTCAGGGGCAGAAAATTAGAAAAATAAGTCGCTGGTCTAATGCATACCTGTTAACCTCCGAGAAAAAAAATCCGAGAGATTTTTCAAACATTTTTATCCAGAAGATTTTAACAAAATGAAATTAGTTATGAATTTCATATCAATTGAACTTACTCTCATTCAGTAAAAATTACTTGAATTGCTTTCTTCAAAAGTTTGGAAATAACGTTTGCTCGTTTGGATCTCGACGTATCATGCGGCTGTATCTCACTAAGTATAGACCTCAAGATTCAGAAAATTTTCAAGTGGCCAATGGCCACTAGACTCAAAAAACTTGGTGGCTACCAGTTTTACCGGGTTTTGAAAACATCGCTCTAGTACAAGAATGGGGGGGGGGGAGATTTCAATTTGTATTTTTTGAAACAAATATTATGAAAGTAAAGCTTAAGGAAGGCTAACAAGAAATATAAATTATACTAATCATGGAAATATAAGAGGCATTGGGTGAAGGTTGGGAGCTCCTGAAGCAAATGATTCATTCCACCCATTTTAAAGTTTCATAAGAAAAAAAATCCTTAATCCAAAAATAAAGTAGTGTACACTGTACCATGGTTCTACAGTGAAAAAAAAAAAGTATTTCCCATAAAAACAACAACAAATTCCTTTAAAATCTTTTTGTAAATCATTGCAAACGCCATGGTAGTAAAAAATCAACATGCACTTTTCAGGTAACTCAGGGGTCTGTCCAGGATTTTTCACAGGATCCGTTTTTTGTGAAAAATCAAAACATTTCGCAAAAAAAAAAAAATCTTTTTGTTAAAACGAAATTTTAGAATTTAGAGATGGCACAAACTGCATCAATTAAACTTAAAGTTGAGTGTTTTCCTCTTCTACGTTGAGAAAATCATTCTGGATTTTTTTTACTAATATTTGGCGGGGGGGGGGGGGCATCGCTCTTTCAAGTATCAATATTTCATTCTACATTATGTTAAATTATACTAGATATATTTCTATACAGTACTTAAAATAATTGTAACAAAAATATAAATAAATAAAATAAAATTCAGAATAGGGTTCACCATTCAACTTTTTGACCCAAGACACTCTTAAAAAGCACGGAATTTCGTTTAAAACTTATAAATTCCGTGATTTAAACAAAAATAAAAAGATATTTCAATTGTTTACCTCTTAACAAAGCGTAATAATCATTAAAAAATCGAAAAATCGGATTCCCATAGCGGATGCAAAGAGATCGCAATTCTCAAAGTGAAGGCATCAAAAGTATAAAAACGGCTTGTAAAAGAAATATTTTTGATAAAATTATTTTTAAATTGCATTTTAGAGTCCTATGATAAACATATCATTAATATCTGTGGACACAGTTGACCCAAAAAATAAAATTAAATAAACCATCTACTTAGCATTTCAATTTTTTACCCATAACAGAAATGGAATTTTGCTTTAAAAACTTGAAATGAGAGTTCTAACAGAAATAAAGAGACTTTTCATTTATTTGAATCCTAATAAAGCTAAGTTAGCTTGAAAAAAGAACAAAATATGATTCTCATATCGGATGTTAAAAGATTGCATTTTTCAAAATGTAGACATCTAAAGAAAAAAAAAAGGTAATTAAAAGAGTTTACTTAAAGTTAATCATCCTTGTGTTAGCATCGAAAAATCAAAACCCATATAATTTTCTCCCAAAATAACAATTAAACATCGCACCGCACCGTAAAAACGCAAATATTGACAAGCTGGCAAAATGATGAGAATATTTTCTAATCAAGTCATTATAAAGGTTCAACGCCAGACGCTAAGTGATGATAATTTTGCAGTTGGTAACATTATCTGAAGCGATCATATTTTTTCCTCACCTTTACTATCCCTTTGCAGTTCTAAGTTCATTTCGCAGATATATATTATTATTGTTTGTTAAATCATGAGCGGAGAAAAGTGCTTACCAATGCCTTTTCAGAAAAGTTAACAAAAACACCGCTGCTAATTAGCTGTGATAAAACAAACAACCATTATATTTATTTGGCAGTAGCAATTATTTATCGCTTGCAGGAGCATCCCAAGAGTGCCGATTTTTTTTTTTTCAAAATTAGCCGATTTTGTATAAGCTGATCCCTCTAATTTGACTTAAAAAAAGGTTCCAAAAATTATCGGTTTATACACAGAATTATGCGTTATTTTGCTTTCAGATTTGCTCTTTCAATAAACAATTTGACATCCGATCTTGTTTATCAGAATTTTGTGAAAGGTCCGTTTTGTTTGATCGGGATTTTGTGAAAGGTCCGTTTTGGTTGATCGGATTTTTGTGAAGGGTCCGTTAACGGACCCAAATATCCTCTGGCCAGACCCCTGTAACTAGTTTAATGAAAAGAATTAACTGTAAGAAAATTAGCACGAAGGGAATCGAAAAAATATCAGATAAACATACAATTTAAATATTTTCAATAATTAAGATTTTTTTTTTTTTTTTTTGAGCTATCACGATTGCTTATTGTTCTCACTTGACTGTTTTGATGTGCTATCATTTTATTTTTCTGCCAGCAGCATCACTGTCGACTGACTCCTCACGATGCTGCTCCTATAGCGAAAACCGCGTCTCCAGGTTGCATCCATATCCTACATACACGTGCATACATACACAACTACGCACACACACACAAATACATACACCTACAAACACATATATACACACACACACGCATACATACAGACACCTACACTCATCACACTCATGCCTGCACACAAACATATGCCTACACACACATACACATTCCCCACCACACACAAACACTCATACACACAAC